>NC_054702.1:10608744-10652270 GCF_016097555.1 Gigantopelta aegis | reverse complement strand
TGCAACAAATTTGCCATTACTGATGATGATGATCCCATGTCTTTGTTTACTTCCATCTTGAAGGACATTGCAGATGAAACTATTTCTAAGACTTCGGCAGTACCAAAGCATTTCAATAAACCATGGTTTAATGATACGTGCAAGGATGCATTCAAGGAGCGAAACAGGTTACTTGAGAGGTTCAAACGTGAACCTACTGGGACATGGATGGCACGTCTCACTGTGACATTGCCAATGCATTGGCAGACAACTTTGCTCATAACTCATCTTCTGCTTTCAGTACAGATGCATTTACATCTGTCAGAACTAAAGCTGAAACGCAGTCCATTACTTTTTCATCTGAAAATGCTGAAGTATACAACAGGCATTTCTCTTTGGAGGAATTGCAGGATGCTCTTCATTGAGCCCATGATACTTCAGTAGGACCAGATGAAATTCATTACCAGTTATTAAAAGATTGACCTGAATCATCTTTGATGGTTCTTTTGAATATTTTTAATAACATCTGGATGTCTGGAGACTTTCCTTCTGATTGGAGGAAAGCAATTATTATTCCTATTCCCAAGCCTGGTAAGGATCCAACCAATCCTACTAGTTATCGTCCTATCGCTTTGACAAGTTGCATTTGTAAAACCATGGAACGAATGATCAATCGTAGACTTGTCTGGTATCTTGAATCTCACAAATTGCTTACTAACATGCAATGTGGGTTCAGATCTAGACGTAGTATGGTTGATCATCTCGTTAGATTTGAAACGTTTTGTAGGTAAGCTTTCATACATAATCAGCACTTGGTTTCAGTGTTTTTTGATTTGGAGAAAGCTTACGATACCACTTGGAAGTATGGGATTTTAAGCGATCTCCATGTCATGGACCTTAGAGGTCGACTTCCTGTTTTTATATCTCAATTTTTAAGAGATAGATTTTTTAAAGTCCAGGTGGGGTCGACTTTGTCCGACATTCACCCACAGGAAATGAGTGTGCCTCAAGGTAGTATCCTGTCTGTAACTTTATTTTCTGTGAAAATTAACAGCATCACCCAGTGTTTAACACCTGGTGTGGATTGCTCATTATATGTCGATGATTTTCAGATATGCTATAGATCGTCAAATATGAGTATCATTGAACATAAGTTGCAGCTTTGTTTGAATAAACTTCAACAATGGGCAACTGACAATGGCTTTCGATTCTCAAAGGCAAAAACGGTTTGGATGCATAGCTGCCAGAAAAGAGGTCTCCACTTAGATCCACAGTTGTTTTTGGACAAAAATCCAATTCTAGTTGTGGAGGAGACCAAATTTCTGGGGGTTATATTTGACAGAAAGCTATCTTTTGTGTCCCATCTCAAATATGTTAAAAAGAATGGCTTACAAGCTCTCAATATTTTAAAAGTTCTTGGTAATACGGAATGGGGTGCAGACCGCAAGATTATGCTCCTTCTGTATAGATCTCGTGAGGTCAAACTTGATTATGGATGCCTTGTGTATGGGTCAGCACACAAGTCTTACCTGCAGATGCTAGATCCTATACACAATCAGGGACTTAGGCTTTGTCTTGGTGCATTTAGAACATCTCCTGTAGAGAGCTTGTATGTTGATGCACATGAACCTTGTTTGGGTGCTAGATGTGCAAAGCTTTCTCTCTCTGCTGTATGCCACCAAGATTAAATCATTACCAAATCATCCTATACATAATGCGGTGTTTGATAACAAATATATGAAGTTGTTTGATGCAAGGCCAAATGCTATTCGCACATTTGGTTTTCGCATTAAGCGTTTTTTGTCACTTTCCAACATTGATTTACGGTAACTGACACTTTGGTAACTCCTTCATATTTTGTTTTACCACCTTGGTGTATTACACCACCTAAAATTGTGTTTGATCTGGCGCATCTGAAGAAAGATCGTACAGATGCTGTTGTGTATAAACAGTTTTTCATGGAAATTAAGACAAGTACCGTGATTACATTCCTGTGTATACAGATGGATCACGGGATGGGAATTCTATGGCTTGTGCTACAGTTTTTCCATCAAACACAAAACTTTCCATGAGATTGCCTGACTCAGCATCGATCTTTAGTGCTGAAGTTTGGGCAGTCATTAAAGCCTTGGAAGAAATAAAGGATTCTAGTGCATCCAAATTTATTATTTATACCGACTCACTTTCGTGTCTCCAAGCTTTGTGCAATATGAAGCTGGACCATCCCTTAATTGGGGTGGTGATACGAAAGTGTGTCTTTTTATCCATTGCCAATAAACATATTGTATTTTGTTGGGTGCCCAGCCATGTTGGCATAAGGGGTAATGAAGAGGCAGATTCAGCTGCCAAGTCTGCTTTAGATTTGCCTCATGCCAGGGTTGGTGTACCGTATACTGATTTTAAACATAATATCAACGAATTTATCTTTTCGACTTGGCAACATGATTGGGACGGTGCGGTTGTGAACAAGCTTCATGCTATCAAGCCAGTCTTGGGAAAGTGGCAGTCCTCCTATAGACAGTGCAGGATGGATAAAATACTCTTGTGTCGTGCTCGCATCGGTCATACTTACTTGACCCATTAATTTATTTTCAAGAAGGATCCTCCACCTCAGTGTGAGCAATGTCAGTGTACTCTGATGGTACGCCACATCCAGAATTAGTTTTACAATTTTTACGTGATACTGACCTTTTACTCTAAATTTAAATTTTATATATTTGTGATATTTGTATTTTTGCAGTTCTTTACACTGTGTTTTTATTTAGCTGTTGAATTTGTATATTGATGTTGATCATCACTTACTGTTTGCATTGACCATAGTTTAACACCCAATAGCCGATGTATTTTTCTTGCTGGGGTGTCGTTAAACATTCATTCATTCATTCATTCATTACTCTACTATCTTTCTTCAGATGCACAAGATCAAACACAATGTTAGGTGGTGTAATACACCAAGGTGGTAAAACAAAATATGAAGAAGTTTCCAAAGTGTCTGATAAATCAATCTTGGAAATTGACAAAAAAATGCTTAATGCAAAGACCAAATGTATGAATAGCATTTTGCTTGCATTAAACAACTTCATATATTTGTTAACAAACACTGCAGTATGTGTAGGATGTTTCAGCAATGATTTAATCTTGGTAGCAGCTTGCAGAGAAAGCTTTGCATAACTAGCACCTAAACAAGGTTTGTGTATATCAACGTACAAGCTCTCTACAGGAGATTTAGCTTTTTAAGCCATGATTCCTCATAATATGAATGGCAAAACCATTACCGTATATTGCCGTGTATTAGCCGACTTTTGAAGTCTAGAAACACTTTCCAAAAGAAGAGAGTCGGCTTATACACGGAGGCAACAAATTGGAGTATAAAATTCCGATCGAAAATACTCCCGATCGTGACTTATAAATTTTGATCAGACCCTAAGCCTTTCACAGATTATGTAACAATAATTTGTGTACAGTATAAATAAAACACCCCATCATGCAATATCATGCAGTTTTTTGTTCTTGAATGCATTATAAGTTTGATGAATAATAATAAAAAATTACTTGTTTTATTGTCATTTCAATGGTAAAAACGTATTCTTTTCAACTGTCCGCCAGCTTTGTTTGACTTGTGCTGGGACCAGTCTTTCATATAGCAAATTTAAGATACAAAACGGTGTTTTTTCTTCAAACAAGTATTATATTTTTAATATTAATGTTTTGTTGGGAGGGTGCATAAATATAAAGTGATGTCATAAATAAATTAAGCTCATTATTAACATTACCGACTGAAAAAACATAACATGAATTTCAGAACAATAATTACTCCCACTATTGTCACATGACCATACTATATACAGCTGCAGTCACGGACCGCATGATCTTTTGTTTCTGTGTGTGTGGTGGGGGATTAAACATGCCTCAACGATTTTACTTTTTGCTGTCCAGTGAATAAATTAATTACTTGTGTGTAGTGATATGTTGTTACAGCTTGAATTATTTATTTTTCTGTTATGCTTTATCAGTTCTAAATTATTTTTCACGGCATGGTTGATGTTAGCATTGCCACATTGATTGCGATCACGATTACCGTGTTTGTAATAATTAAAGGGAAAACAAATATAACGAACAAGAAAAGCACAAATCTATTTGTTGACAGTATTATTAAAATTGATACAACATACAGCTGGACAAAAGATGACTTCGGCTTATACACATGGCCGATGATTTTGTACTAGATAATTAGGGTCAAACTAAGAGGTCGGCTTATCCAAGGAGTCTGCTAATACACGGCAATATACGGTAACCATAATCGTATGTACAGTTTGTTTGTTTTGTTTAATGACACCACTGGAGCACATTGATTAATTAATCATCGGCTATTGGATGTCATATGTAGTCTTACAGGCAAAATAGTGATTGATTCCATGAATCTCTATCTAGTGCCTCGAGCTCATCTTTAGAGAGGACAGCCATTCCAAAGGAGATCCTTTACTACTTACACTGCCAAAGAGAACTGCCAGACTAGTTTACTAATTGAAAACTATCTCATTGGAATAAATATAGCTGTGATGACACGCACTCATAAATCACTGTCAAAACAGTGATGATATCAGGTGTTCACGAACGGTTAGCATATCCTGAATACTGCTACCACAGCTGTCAAGTCTATCACTTCATCTAAACAATGAACAAATGTGCAAGAGTTTTACAAAAGAGATGAAAAACTATGCACAAGTTCAAAATATGGAATAGTATCAGCCATCATGTTGGTCAGTGATGCATCATACGTAGTAGATATAGCCTCCAAGTGTCTACCATAAAACAATTTTAAGTTTATGTTCAAGTTTTTAACAAAAGTTAACACTCAGAATCTAAAGGAAGCAAATTCAAATGTACATTTCATGCTTTCTTTATAATTGACTTCATAAACCTTTGCTATCAAACCAATCCCCCTCCTTACCTTACACTCATTTGTAAAAACAATTTTCTAGTGAAGAAGTAAATAAATAGCTTGATACCAACCATTAGGTTTACTGGTGTTTGTCAGAATTTGCAAACTATCTTGTGGAGACCTACACTTCACATATGAACATCAAATCAGTGTCAAGGAATAACTACATGTATGTAATCTTGAACAAAAAGAAAAAAGCATGCATCTAGATACCAACCATCAGGTCTACTTGTTTTAGTCAGGATCTGCAAACTGTCTTGTGGAGACCAACACGTCACATGTGGCAGAATTTCTAATATGGGATGTATCAACCGTGCATTGGTTTTCTGTGATAATCAAATTAGAATCGGCTATTTAAACATAGTGTAGCATTTGGATTAAAAAATAGTACATTGTTAATCTTGATTTTTAACAAGAATTCCACACAATTAAATGTCTCATTAAACATAAAGGTATGTTAATTAAAATATTTAATTAATTTTTTAAAATTTGTCACAAGCAATGTGATCAACATCTATAGGTATAACGATAATATTTCAATGATTTAGAACTTACAGTTTGTGAGAAACAGATCTAAACACAAAACATTAAAGCAAAACTTTAATGTTGAGCAAAAAGCAAATATATTTTAATTAAAAACCGTTTAATTAATTTGTTTTTAAATTCTTTTCAGATACACTGTGATGCACATCCATAGGAATAACTTTAAAACAAGATCATCAATCTAGGACTTACAGTTTATGAGAAATAAAGCTAAAAGCAAAATGTTAATGTTAAGCTAATTGCAAAAGTATTTTAATTACAAATTTTTATTTAAATAATTTTTAATTCTTTTCATATGCACTTTGATTAACACCCACAGATGCAACTATAAACCAAATTTCATTGACCTAGGACTTATAGTTTGTGAGAAGCTGATCAAAAAGCAAAACTTTAATACAAAAGTTAAACAGTACAATTTTAACATGCAAAGTAACTATTGGTGTGGTTCATAATAGTTATGTACCCTATATGTAATCTTGACAAATATGTTGTACAAAGAAAAAATTCTAGTAGGCATTAGACAATTATGGTTCCTAATTCATCTCACTGCTATCTTAAACTTTCCAATTTTGATACTCTTTTGAATATAATATTGTCAGCTTTCTGTAAGTTCATAATAACATTCAGCATGCATGTAATATGAACAAATAAATAGTGAACTCCACAAAGTAATGATATATAAAGATATATTGATTAAACAGACATAAACTACTTACTCTGTGGTCTCTGACATCTGAAATGGGAATAATTTCAACCAAGTAGAGATCCATGGCTGAGCGGAGCCAGATGTGTCCTTTTTCATTTGACACTTTCCCCAAAATCAACAGGTTGAACAAAAGATAATCCAAACCTTCCTGGACCTACAATGGGAAAAAATACACACTTAGAAATTATATGTGCAAGACAATTCTAAGATAATAAATACCGGTTCAAAATATTTAAATCACATTTAATAAAATTGTAACCATGAACATAATTAATTTTTCACAAACAAACCTTTACAATAAAATACACAAAAAAAACATTTTTTTTTTTTTTAATCAACACTTTTTAGAACATAAATATAATACAATACTAAAGTTTTTACCTCATATGAAATGTTCAAATGAAAAATCCTTGGAAAGACTTGTCCAGGTTTCAGAGTGCAAGGCAAGAGTTTGTCAACAACCTGTGTCATGACCACGTTCTTCTCATACAGAGGAATAGATACTGACAAGTCTTTATCTCTAAACATGGGATTCAGTTCTCGGAGTTCTGTCACTCTGCGTTTCTTATACAGAGTCTTTCCAATGCCAGCTCTCTTGGATTTCACAACACGCACTGTAGAACTGCAAATAATGAGACACTACATATTATACAAGTATGCATACAGTATTATTCATTAGGTGATTTCAAGTGGCTACTGATGAAAAACAAAGCTGCTAACATTTCATGCTCGTAATGCTATGTGTCTCTACATGCATGCATGCATTCTGTAGACATGTCTGCTTATGGTTCTCAATTAGCCTCCTAGCTTTAAAACATCCCAGTACCCTCTTTCCATCTAGTGGTTTATATGTTAGTTCATCTGTCTATGTTAAATGATCAAGCGTTAATGTATGCAACTCTGGTATTGGCTCACCAATAATGGTTAATTTTGCTCTTTTCCCCCAACAGCTCTAAATCAAACTCATTTAACTTACTGTGAAGAAAAAGGAAAAATTCAATTCAATATATGCTAATTAATCCTAGAGATTCACAAATAACGTGCTTACTGTGAGAAATCAATATGGGAAGCAGATCTTGCATTCTTCTCAACACGGACTGCTGCGAACTTCTCTGTCAGGTAGTCTTTGATGTTCTTCACTCTGATTATTGGGGGCTGACAGCGATGACGATCAAGAGCTGCTACAAGGCGAGCTCGGAACTCATTTTCTGATGAACACAGAACTACAAGTTTGTAGTCACAATCTTTAGCTAAAATCAAAGAGAACAACAAATGAGGACAATTACTTCTGTGCAAATAGAGTAACAATATTTTATAGTAATCTATCATCTTCAACATGCTTCAATAATTCAATGGCTTGTCTTGTTTGTAGTCACAATCTTTAGCTAAAATCAAAGAGAACAGCAACTGAGAACAATTACTTTTGTGCAAATATAGTAACAATATTTTATAGTAATCTGTCATCTTCAACATGCTTCAATAATTCAATGGCTTGTCTTGTTTGTAGTCACAATCTTTAGCTAAAAGAGAACAACAACTGAATCCTAAAAACATTAAAGTAAACAATAACATTTATTATTATATACATGTACACGTAATGGATAGCATATGGATTACATACTTTCGAATGAAAATTTAACAAATTAATCAGGTCACAGAACTATACTTTTATTGACATGAATGCAACCATACTAGTCAACAAATAAACATGGCTACATAATTTTCTATCATTAACACTCCAGAATCAATGGTATTCCATTAATCAAAAATAGTTCAATGGCAATTTCAGACTGAAATTTCAAGCACAAGTACAAAGAGGTTTTGGGGGTCAAAATCCTCCTGCTCAAAGCTAATTTTCTTTTTATTCAATATATTTTCTGGGTGAGCATGACTCAAACTGCACAAGAAACTTGGAATATTTGGAATAAAAAAAAATTGGAAGACCACTGAATACAAAGTTTTTATGTTTTAATTCCTGATGTATCTACAAATTTCAGTAACTACATGTGAAGCTTGTATCAATTAAAACCTTGAGTGATGTCATTTAAACTGCAGAAGTATACAATTAAAATGTGTTCCACCCAAAGACAAACATTGATAAACTGAGTTCACAAAATAAAGTTTAATTACCATTTGCTTTTACAATGTAGTCAATGAACTTCTTTTCTATCTTTTCTTCAATTTCATATCTCAAGAGATCAGCATATGTCAAACAATGAATTTTTCCCAAAGGACTGAAAAATGCTCGCCGTAAGAAAATGTCAACCTGCAAAAATAAAAATATATATCATGGGTGAACCAGTTTTGGTGAGTATAAGCATTCGGTTCTAGAGCATATCAATATTTATAAACAGACAATTGTTATTGAAATACCTACCTTTTTATTAGTATTTTTACGCTTCAAATGAGCACTAAACTGGCCACTATGTAGCTAAGTTTATCGCACGTGTGTCAAAAACTGTAGCATGCCTCAACATTAAATATTTTTAATTAGGTAACTTGTTTTGGCGAGTGATACGGTTAGTGATATAGCTTACAACAAAAACTTTCTAACACAAAAATGTTCAGTGTTTTATCAAAACATGTATATTGTTCAACAAAACATGCACTTATAATAATTAAAAATATATTTTTTAAATCAAAATACAAAATGGAGTCCTCGAGAACCAATGTTAACAAATAACATTTTAGGAAACAAATATAACAATTCTATCTTGCAATTACGTTATAAGTTGAGCAAATGAACGGTTATAATGGTAAAATTGTTTGGTTTAAAAAATATAAGCTGCATTCTGAGTTTTAATAAATATATAAAATAGATATTCAGAAAGATATTTATGTCAAAACATACATGTATAAGGACCATATATTTTTGGCAAGTATCTATACAGAGAATTTTACCAGCAGATGCCGTGACAATTATGTACAGCTGAGAACTAGAGGTGCAACGATACGGTCAAAACCGTATTGCGATATATTGCGATATAAGAAACCGTATTGCAATATGTATTGCAATATAGTTGATATTATTTAAATGTAATATTTATGGGGTTTTTTTTTAATGAAAGCAGAAGGCATAAACTTTTTAATGATCTTTAGTTTCAGCTGTTAGGCTAAATGTTTTAGGCCATATGGGTTTTTTCAAGAAAATCAGCATATCTACTACTTCGGGATTGAGTGCTGTTACAATGTCCCCAGCTGTCTGTGCTGTTACAATGTACTCAGCTGTACTGAATACACGTTCTGATGGTACCGATGTTGCTGGAATACACAAGCGTTTCCTTGCTGACTGGGAGATAATGGGAGACTGCCACTGGTGTCCTTTCCACCATACCAATGGGTCTTCTGACATTGGTATTAGAGCCTCTCCCTTGAACACATCAATCTCAAATATAGCCTGTTCCATATTTGACTTCTGGGGTAACATCTCCTCCTTTACAAAAGCAATATCACCCAAAATGGAGGCTATCGGGCTTTTCCGTTGCTGCTCGCTTGACACGGAAATATACATATTGAGTCGCAATGTTTCGGCAGATCGACTGAACCGGATATTATTGGGCGAGGTGTTTTGAACGATCAGCCGTAGTATTCCGAGTTCAGGGAAAAACAGCGGAGTGCGATTCTCACTTGTTGGTTTATTTCTTTAAAGATTATAGCCATAGCTGTATTCCAACGTAAATGAACAATGACTAATAATGTGTAAGTAACAAAACATTTATTTGTAATTACCGTTAACTGGGGCTTTTTTTTTTCCGGACTTTTAACACGTTTTGTTTAGAAGTTAGAACCAAGTATAATCGACCTATCATTTTGTATCATACGTATACCAACAAGTAACCCGACTACGCTTGACGTGATTGTTACATTTCCTGTCATCACCAATTAATAAAATGATGGGGGTTTTGTTTGTTTGTTTGTTTGCCTATTTCAAGTCAAATAAGATACAAGTAAAAAAAATAGCTTGTAAAAATTGCGATACGCAAAACTGTACCGCGGTTCATATCGAGCTGATCAGTTATCGCGGTATACCGGTATACAGGTTTATCGTTGCAGCACTACTGAGAACAGACAGAAATAGTTTTAAAAAGTAAGTTTTCTTTCAAATTAGTCTTTGGAAAAAGGTATTAATTAAGATATGTGCCGTGTTTATGAGTGGGTAAAGTTCAATCTTGCTTTCTTTGCTCATTTTAACTTTATTTTTATGAACATTTCTGTGAATATGACAGATGTTTGTTTACTTTTCTCATGCAAATTCAACAACGTCAGAAATCTTCAAATGTACGTACTGTTACACACATATGACGCAACCACCGAAACAGGAACCTCACCGAAACAGGACAACGGACGATATACACATATTAACAATAAGTAGAGGAGACAGCCTCTTCAGTTGGATAACTTGTGCCCAATCCTTTCATTATATGCAATAAAATATGTTTTCAATCAAATAATGACATAAAAAGTGGCTTATTAAAACATTAAAAAATATCTCAATACACCAGTGATGTGAACGCAGTCAAAAACAGAACTACTCACTTCATCAAAAGTAGTTTCTGGTGTGCATAACAAAACCTCATCAGGTCGTGGCAATGGTTGATCAGGATCTTCCACGTACATATGCAGCACTGCATTCAGCATATCACCTACAAAACACAAACAGACTTATTGGGTCCATTCCATCTTGATTTATTTTCATGCTTGTTTTTCAACTGAGGTTTACATATACTGTCTTGGGCACATATCTTATATATAGCTTTCTAGAATGTCTGTCCAGGATAAAGGTTAATGGTTAGTGATTATCTTGTAAGTTGACTTCCGAGTTATGAAATATTTTAATAAAAAATATTTGACTTATAGGTGAAGATACAGTGTATAGACAGTCTCTCCAGGATAGAGGTTAATGGTTAATGTAGTGGTCTCACATCTCCCTGCTAAGCAATGCACTCTTTAGTGATTGAAGCTGGTACTGAAATACAAACCCAGCATGTATCTGCCTCACACCTCACTGTTTTAGCTATGATACCACGCATTGCAGACAAGTCTAACCTTTTACTTTTAAACAAGTAAAATTGCATAATTTTAATTTATGTTTTTACTTACATCAATCTGTTTGATATATTGGTATACTGTCACAAACTAACACTATTCACCTTAAGTAATAGAGACTGGCAATTAAAGGACAACAGAGCAAGGAAAAAGACATGATTGCTAATTCATGTGGACAAAGATTGATTCACTAAATTACGAATGTCAATTAAACAACTATATCTTAAATTTGCAATGCACATTTATCAGTCAGTAAGACTCCAAATAAAACTAGACTGCCAATAACAGGGCATTTAATTCTCCACTCATAACCATGCCATGGCACTGAATCAGGGCTCGCGCTGTCGGTAGCCAAATTAGCCATTGGCTAATTTTTCCAAAAAAGGGCTAATAAAATGTGCAAGTGGCTAAAATTTTGGCTAAGCCATTTTCTGTCTTCTGGTGTGAACAAACTGTTACATAATCTATCTGACACCTCAAACATAATAATACTACCAAATATTCAATTAGCGTAATAGCGATCTCGTGACCAGTAATGAGAAACGGTGTCATGCAGAATACGCCTACAGCGTAGGCCTTATAATGTTTGCTTATTTTAATAATCACGATTATTAATTTTAACGGCATGCATTCAACATGTATGACAGCAATGTCTGGAAGATCTGTAACTTGTTATTTTTTCTTTGTAAAATCTTTGAACCAAAGTAATAAAAACAGACCGACAATGCGTGTCAATTTGAATACACATGCCAGTTCAGGGCCAAAAGAGTTCAGCCAGACTGAGCGAAAACAAAACGTTCGTTTGTGCGCTTCACGTTAAACCAAATGGACACGACGAACACCAATCAAATAGTTCGCGAACGTTAGGAAGAACGTTCGTTGGCGGAACTGAGGACAGCTCTCGGTGCGAATATACGTCACGCTTCAGAGTCGGCTGACACTCGCGTGTCAAGAGACATCGTTGCGGACATTAAACAATACGATTACGCAAAAGTAAATCTTGATGTATATTTGTAGAAAAACAATAGTTATTCGCATCAATGCAGTTTTTGTTTATTCCTTTGTCTTTGTTAATTTCGTACCCATGGTCGAGAGCACGCATGCAGATCGCGATCACCGGAAATGAACATGCAGTATTTAAATTATACAAATTGCAGTTAAATGTACACTGAATAAAATTAGTTTACAATAATCATATTTGTTAAATAATTTTAGATATAAATTTGTAAGACTGTGAGGTGACATTTAATAAGTAGGCTGGATTTTAAAAAGACCGTAAATATTAATTTTATTAAAGGATTTGTTGGGGGTTTTTGGGTTGTTTTTTGTTTTTTAATAAATGGAGTATACTGTGGTGAAGTCGGCATTCTAAGCCGAGGTATTTTGTAAGCAGAAATCACAACAAGCATTTAACACTACGCTGAAATCAACAGCAACAACATGGCACAAATTATGAAATTGATGGGTCACTTAAAAAAAAAAAAAAAAAATTATTTAAACTAACATAAAGATTGCTATTTAAAGAAATAATGAGTTCTATATATAAAAAAAAGCTCTCAAATTTTTATTTGGGAAAAAAGGAAGAAAGAAAAAACACCACCATCCATAAACATCCACCCACCCCCATATTTCTGTATGTTTGTTAATTTAATGTAATATGCCTTAGAAGTAGGGGTGGGTGTATGGGGTACTGGCTTCAAACTCTGAAGATATTGCTTAACCCCATCCCAACCCCACCCCCGCTGAAAAATCGAAGTAATATATTAACTGCCCTACCCCCATTGAGGTTTTGTTATTCCTATTTATTCCAGTTTGTACACAATTAGCTGAAAAAGATACATTTACATATTCATATATAAATACTCTATACAGTACTGCGTAAAACAAATTTGGCTAAAGCATTTTCAATATGGCTAATAAAAATTCCATTTGGCTAATATTTTGGCTACAGGTATTTTTGATCCAGGGTGAGCCCTGCTAAATAGTAGGTTAACAACTGAAACGGGTGAATGCTTACTCTTTTGACAGACCATCAAGTTTGGAGTCTTTGCTTTCAGCTGAACAGGAAGTTTCCGATTAAGAGACTGGTCACCTATAAAAAGTAGCAAGAATAATGTGCAAAGATGTCAGAAATGCATAAGATAAACCTAGCTGAAACAGGACAGATATTACTTTTATCCCATGATCATAAACAGAATATTCCATACATATTTCAAACACAACTATGATGTCTTTGTGGCCTTTATTCTATTCAAACTTAAGCATTTGCAGTCATATTATGATAAAAACAATCTTAATATTTTCTATTTTTACCCACATCCATGTTCATAATGTATAAATGTTCTCACAAAACCATTATAAAAGTGAAAATCACATGAAAACATTAAAGCAAAAAAGAAACATTAATTCAGCAAATTTGTTTTATAACTACATATGGCATACTTGAACCATTATTTATTCCTTACTTCGATATAACTAAAGCATAGTCAGAGAAAAAAATATGGTTTGAATACTTTTGAAATATGAAATGTTGAAGTGTTGAATACTTTTGAAAACAACCCTTAACTTAAACATCAAATTCCTGATGTGGCAATTTAAACCAGTAAATCTTTACTTCTAGATTATTTAAAATGAAAAAACCCTTAATTCTTTCTTAAAAGTAAAACCATTATTAAAACTAAGGATAAGTATTTCCTTTCTCTTTTTATTTAGTAGGATGCATTAGGAATTGACTTATTTTGCAATTATCGGTATTATAACACAATGTACATTAAAGTATTCTGAAATACTGACATGACAAAGCCAGCTTGCGCAGTATAATTCCCAGATGTTCAACACTCAGGTAATCAGCCACACTGGAGGATACGGAGCCCAGAAATGTTTTCCAGATGTGCTCAATATTCTTGGTGAGTGCAGTCACTGAGGTATCTTTTCTAGAAACAAAATGAACACATGTAACTATTATACACATGTAACTACAATCTCCAGGCTCGGTATTCATAAACATAAGTTACTGTATCATGAACATTTGGCTTGTCCAGTGTAACTAACAATGATAACACTTTATATATCTAAATACCCAGAAATTACTGATATGTTTATTTTAGATTGTGATTCGCTTGTAAAACAGAAATGCCCTACATACTTGAATAGTTCTGGAAGATTCCGCACTAATGAAGCAGCTCTTGATGCAAATGAAATTTCTTCCGCGTTCCACCCAGAAAACTGCTCTTCAGAAGGCTCTGAGGTCACCCCAACTGGGTCAACTGCTGAAGACTGGAATTCTACATCATCCTCATGCTCCAAACACCAAACAATTGCTGTAGACAAAATACTAATACTGATTGTGTTGACCATTTAAGGGTGTTTGTTTTTACAAAATTATTCATAGATTCTACTATATAAAAATTAGCAAAGTAAATCTAAAATGTCCAAGAATATATCAGGAGCATCTACAAAAACAAGCTTTAGTCAGCAGAACATGTACTGCATTTTTTGTCTTCGATAATTATACATGTATTACAAACGGAACACAAATGCTTTAGTAACAGTTCTATACTTTAACGGACCATACTATATAAAAACAGAACATGACATGGAGGGCACAATATTTCAAAATCTTAGGTCATCCAAAGTTGGTTCAGATGATTTGTACTCAGGTTACAACCGACTTAACCTAATCAGTTAGCTAAAACTTGCATTAAAAAGACATTTTAATGACAATATTTCCTGCTTCAGCAACATAAAAAAATATATATATATATTTTATTGCAAAGCATTAATTAATGAACAATTTCTTTGATATTTGAAGAATGTATACCAAATTGACAGTTTGTGTCAATTTAAATTTGCATAATCAACACACGAACAGGGAAGTTCACATGAAATATTGTGACATGAACCAACCTGCATCTATATCAGCATCTGCAACATGATTAAAGGCAGCTTGTGCTAATGTTTCAGTGTTTCCAGCTTTCATCAATTCCAGTATAAAGTATTGCTCTGTATCTTGTCTTTCCATTGGTGCATCTTCCGTTTCTTCACGGGCCAACTCTTCCATCTGCTCAATCTGGAATATTTCATCTTTAGCGCTTTGCATGGCCTGCTGTATGTCTGACATGGAACATTCTGGCTTGATCAGTGACAGCAGTGGAAATACCAAGTCTGATGGCTCCACATTGGTTCCAATCTTGATCAGCTCTTTCTGTAGAAAAACCAGTTGGCTAATTGTGAAGAAATTCAGCTCTAAATACTGGTCACGTTTGTCACTTAAATATTTCAACCAGTCCATGTGGCAATCCTCAAAAACATTTGCCAAAGCATTTATGAACTCTTCAAGTCGATGGTTCAGTCGGTGTCCTTTCAGTGATTCAGAGGTTTCCCCAAAATCTAAAATGATACATGCATCACGAGAAACATCACAAAGGAAATTTGCCTTCCAGCAGTTGAAGAGTACACATCCATCCGAGATGAGTTTGATGTAGGTCCTGGAAAGTCGCACTATGCCATCTAAAATCTGAAATAGAAAAAAACTACCGGGTAATTACTAATGTTTATCAAGAAAAAAACAGTTGAGCTGCCAGATGCCAAATTTAGAGTTGGTCAGAAGCAGTGTCAAAGGCACATGATTTCTTGTGGCCTTGGACAAGAGAAACTGGCAAATAAAATATAACACAAGCAAAATCCATGTTAAAAAGAAAAACTTAATCATAAATTTCCTATTAGTCTTGCCTGTGTTTGTTGTTTCACAAAGAATAAGCAAATCTGAATGACAAAACCGTAATACGCGATCAAGGCTATATCTCTGTACAATGCAGAGTCGAATGGGCATTTGGCAAAATAGTGGTCTATTGCATGAATCTCTATCTAGTGCCTCGTCTATAGGACAGTCGCTCAAAAGATCCTTTACTGGAGATTCCATCTTTCTTGCTCTGCCACAAAGAGGACTGCCATTCCCAGACTAGTTTACGAAATCAAAACTAGCACAGAACAGCTAGGAATATGTACAGCTGTGATGACACGCTCTCATGAATCACTGTTAAAAACAGTGATGATTTAAGGTGTTGTAAAAAATAAGCATATCTTTGCCCCACTTGTGGGTGTCATTAGTACTGCCACCACAACTGTCAAATTCATCACTAAAACGATGTAAAACTAAATATGCAAGAGTTTACTAAAGTTATAAAAAAGCTCATTTTAAATACTCCAACACAAACTATATTTTCTACTATACCATCATGAACAGATCAACATTTTCCTTCCCCTTTTCAGCTCTTCCAGCCACCAACATAAGCCGACTTTGAAGATCCACCAACTGATTATAGGAGTATTTCCTGACAACATCACTTTCAGCACAATCAGGCATCACATGTAGACTGATGACATGGTTCAAATCCTGAAAACAGAACAGTTTTAACTCAGCTTTATTTTATACACCTTCTTTATAAACGAAAAATAAAATAAATCTCATTAAAAAAAAATATATATAGATATAATTTGAAAGGAATGTTTATTTAATGATACTGCAACACAGTTTTTTTATTAAAGCTATTCACAGAGTTTTAAAATATATATTTGCTGTTCTGAGAGAAAATAAACAAAAGGAAAGTTTGTTTAACATCACGTTAGCACATTTTAATTTAATATTTGTTTTATATAATTTTAGCTGAAGGTGTCTTACAGAAAGATATTTTGATACTTGAGTAGTAGGAAACTACCGTTTCTGGGACACTTTCCACCAATGGATTAGCATGGGGAAAACAGAGCCTCCCACCGAGCCTCATGCGAGCCTCTCTAACGAGAGGCGCTAAATATAGATGAGGTTTCCCAATCGAGCTAAAAATAGAACGAGGTAGCCCTCCCTGTGACAGGTGTAGCCACCCCTCGCTACATACCCAAGCCACCCTCACTAGAAGCCACAAATACACCCTTACCCCCACCCCATCCCAAACCACGTGTTCTAAACGACTCTTGTTGCATGGGATGGTTAAACTGTGCTAGACATAGCAACGGGTCTGTACGCCTGCGAGAGGCTCATAATAAACTGGCGGGGGTTTCCCCGTGAGCTATAGATAGAGCTCTGCTGGCTGGTGTTGACGGGAATGTCTTCAATACCCCCTCCCCCCATCCTGCGAGACAAGACCCCACCCACATGTTTGTTACTTAAAGGAATGTATCCATATCCCAGCCCAATTTGAAATAGTACATGGTATGAATAAAGACAACGGGCCTGCACGAGTTTGGATCTGCCTTTGTGGACAAAGCAACGGTCTTAGCCAATCAGAACGTTTCTGGACTGTGACGTCACGAGTTGTTTACAAACAGATACGGTGCTTGTTCAGACAAGTCTGAACATGTTTCAACTTGTTCAGTTTAACAGACGGTGGGTATATAAAGACCGGGTTTTCCCTACTGTAGTCATTCGAACGTCGACAGCGGTAGCAACAAAGTCACGCCGAATTTTTAAGAAATTGCCTGTTATCAGAAACGTAAGTATGTGATTTGTTTAGTAGATTATGCTATAAATAAACAAGGGTTTGTATTTATTTCATTTTACATTATTTTATTTTTAACAAACATTAAGATTTTGCCGATGAGATAATAATAACCCTGTAACACCATGAATTTATTATCGTACTGTAAAAGGTACTTACAGTAAATAGAGTATAATGGACGTATTAAATCCCTGTTTATATTCGTCTTTGTTGTTATTGTGTACGGGGTGTTTAAATGAACTGAATATCAAACTGCGTGGATCTCAGTAGATTAATTTAGAAAACGTTAGCAAGTTATATATATTTTTAGAAGTAACCACAAAGCTTTTAAGTTGAACATTCAAAAGATTAATGCGGAAGTCGACATCGTCAGAGCAAGAATTAGGACCAGGTTGTGATGCAGACGAATTCACATTTATTTAACTGATTATATATTTTTTTCCCCCATTATTATTCATTAGTGCAGAATATATCAGATTGTATGATTGTTTAAATGATTTATAGATTGTAGATGCTCTGAGCTTGTAAAATTGGATGCGTTGGAATATGCGACATACAATGGCTTAGGATTATGTGATGTTTGTAACTGGGATGTATAACCGTTTTTATTTATTTATTTTTAAAATCATTTTATTTATAATATTAGTGTCATTGTAATTTTACTGTGGTATTTACATATTAATTTAGCAGATGATAGGTACTGCAAAATGTTCCAGGGCCACTGAAGGACTAAGTGTGGGAGACGATTCAAAATAAGCCTCCACCGCTCGGTGGTCGCATTACAAATGATGTTAGTTTGGATATCATCAAAATGGACTAATCTATATTTGAACAAAATAAGGGGTGTCAGATACTATTTTTAAAATATAGATTTGAATGCAATGAGTTATTTAATACTAGTTTCACCCTATTTTTGAACTCTTCTGAATGAGAGGTATATATATAGGACGCCTATCCTTTTAAAATGTATAGAGATACTCGTATTTTCTTACAGAATGGAAGGGAAGCGAATGATGGAATATGGAACCCCTGCCAAAAAGCAACGGTTCGAATATGGATGTGGTGACTGTGGGCAGACCTTTGCTCACAAACAGTCTAAATCATCACAAGAAGACGGCTCATGGAAGTCAGAAGGTCAAATGTCAAGAGTGTGAAATGACCTAGAGCGTCATCGGAAGAAACACGTTCAACAAGGAGGAGCCAATCAAGCCATATATGGAGCTAAACACGAGGGTGAAGCACTAGAAACAGAAGCCGAACCAAAAGCTCCAGTTGAGCCACCATGCGATCTACAAGCCCTAGGAGGCACTGTGAAAACCCATACCATCCCAGGAGAGGGTGTACAGAAATACGGACCCATGACATTCTTGAAAGGAAAGTATGATGAGGTCAAGAAGGTGCTGAAGCAAGCCATCAAAGATCGAGGTGGGCTAAAGTGGTATCTGACCATCAAAGTAAAGATGAGCAGGCGGAAAGGTGAGGTGGTGGAAACGGTGGAACCCCATTTCAGAGGCAAGTGTCAAATGTCTCTTAAATTTGAAGACCTGGATGAGTCTCTCAGGGAATCTATCAAGAAGATTTTTAGTTCTTTCATCGAATTTCAAAGGCAGGGTAGCAACTGGACGGTGGATAAGGTGGTAGACCTCACCATTCACATGGCTCGGTACCAACCCCTCCGTGGCTTGAGTTACATCCCCCTTCAAATCAAATTGAAAGCTAAGCATGCCATCGTCAATGTTCAGAACCGGGACCAGAAATGTTTCATGTGGTCGGTCCTGGCGGCATTATACCCCGTCAAACAACATGCAGAGCGGGTGGCTAAGTATGCTCAATACATCAATCAACTTGACATCACTGGCATTTCTCTCCCTGCTAAATTGGTCGATGTTTCCCGGTTTGAAAGGCAGAACAATATTTCTATCAACGTGTTTGGTTACGAAAGAGGCGAAGTCTACCCACTTCACGTGACCAAACAACGTTTTGACAGACACGTGGACCTGCTGATGATCGCCGACAGTAAAAAGTCACACTTTTGCTGGATCAAGGACATGAACCGGCTACTGTTTAATCAGAAAAGCTATGACCATCGCCATCATTATTGTCCTTACTACAGGGGTTCACAAAACAGAGAATTTTGGATGATCATCTTGTTTATTGTCAAACACATGGTCCTCAAAAGGTTGACATGCCCAAAGACGAAGATAAATGGCTATATTACAAGAATGTAAGGAAACAACTCAAAGTTCCCTACATCGTCTATGCTGATTTCGAATGTTTGCAGGTACCCATTTCAAGATGTGAAAAAAGCCCAGAGTCGTCCTCCACTGAGAAAATGACTAAACACATCCCTTCTGGGTTTGCCTATAAAGTGGTTGGCTTGTCACCTGAACATTCCAAACCACTTGTCACCTATAGAGGCCTTGGCACCACTGACAAATTTGTTGAGTGCATGGTCAAAGAACAAGAGGAGATAGAAGAGAAATTTAAACAGTGTGAGCTAATGGTGATGACGGGACAAGATTGGCAATCATTCAAGACGGCCACACAGTGTCACATATGTAAGGCGCCACTCGGTCCTAATCCAGTCAGGGACCACTGTCACATTACTGGAGAGTTTAGGGGTGCAGCCCACAGTGAATCTAACCTCAACTACAAGTTTACTGGGCGCATTCCCGTTGTTTTCCATAACTTGAGAGGCTATGACAGTCATCTCATCATGCAGGCCATAGGAAAGGTCCAGAGTAAACCCATCAGTTGCATTCCCAACAATATGGAAAAGTACATCTCCTTCAGTCTAGGGTGCATGGATTTCATTGACTCCTTTCAGTTTATGAACTTTTCCTTGGAGAAACTCGTAAGCTATCTGGCCAAGGAAGGACCTTCTAAGTTTGTCCACATGACCCAACATTTCGGCACAGATCAACTGCCCCTTTTGTTGAGAAAGCAGGTCTACCCCTACGAATACTTTGATTCTGAAGCTCGGTTCTTAGAGACCCAACTCCCACCCAAAGAAGCCTTTCGAAGCTCCTTAACTGATGAAGACATAAGTGATGAGGACTATGCTCATGCCCAAGGAGTATGGGAGGAATTTCACATTCATGACCTCGGTCAGCATCACGATCTGTACGTTTCAACAGATGTTTTGGCTCTAGCAGACGTTTTTGAAAATTTTCGGGGTATCTGTTTGAACTATTATGGACTCGACCCAGCTAATTTTTACACGTCTCCAGGTTTGGCATGGCAGGCAGCCCTAAAGATGACTGGTGTGAAACTCGAACTTCTTACAGACATCGACATGCACCTCTTCATCGAAAAGGGACTTAGGGGTGGAATCTCCATGATATCCCATCGTCATGCCAAAGCTAACAACAACCAGGTCCCAAACCACGACCCTAATCTTCAAAATACCTATATTGCTTATCTGGATGCCAACAACCTGTATGGCTGGGCCATGTCACAAGCCCTTCCAGTGTCTGGGTTCCAGTGGCTGGATGATCCCCATATAGATGTGACTGAGGTACCCGATGATGCATCTGTAGGCTACATCTTAGAAGTCGACCTGGATTATCCTCAAGAACTGCACGACCTCCATAACGACTATCCTCTTGCTCCAGAGAAAATGACGGTGACTGAAGACATGCTATCTCCCTATGCTTCCCAGCTTCTGAAAGAGCTAGACATGAGTGGCATTTCAACAGAGAAACTGATCCCAAACTTGGGACAGAAGGAGAGATATGTAGTGCACTACCGAAATTTGAAATTGTATATCTCACTGGGCATGAAACTGACCAAGATCCATCGAGTGTTGGCCTTTGAACAAAGCCCATGGTTGAAGGCCTACATCGATTTCAATACAGACAGATGCAAATGTGCCCAAAACGATTTTGAAAAAGAGTTCTTCAAACTGATGAACAACTCTGTCTTTGGCAAGACGATGGAGAACCTGAGGAAGCACGTGGACGTGAAATTGGTTAACAATTCAAAACGCGCTCGCAAGTTCATTGCCAAACCCACTTTTCATGCCTTTCGTATTTTCAACAAAGATCTGGTGGCCATCCACATGCAGAAGCAACGGCTGATTTTGAACAGACTGATCTATGTGGGTTTCGCCATTCTGGACATTTCGAAAATCTTAATGTATGATTTTCACTATAACTACATCAAGACCAAGTATGCATCCAAAGCTCAACTCCTGTTCAGAGACACCGATTCGTTGTGTTACTACATCCAGACAGATGACATCTACCGAGACAGAGTACTCCACTGATGTATTCCCTCATTTTTTAGGAGAAAGGTGAGCTGGTGGAAAAGAAAACGGCCAAAGGGATCAAGACGAGTGTCATCAAAAGCCACACAAAGCATGAACATTACAAACAGTGTCTCTTTGAAAGACGCATACACATGTCAAACATGACTCAGATTAGGAGCTATGGCCACCAACTGTACAACATCAAATTGAATAAGTTAGGACTATCTCTCTTTGATGACAAAAGGTATCTATTGTCTGATGGCATAAGCAGTCTTGCCTATGCCCACCATCACATCTCAGCATAAAACACTGGGACCATCAGCTAGTTTAGACTAAAAATGCCACAACCGTCATCTATATAAAGGGGCGACATTCACGTCAACCTCATTTCGAGTCTGACCGTTGAGGTGTGAAGATGTATCAGAACACTTGTCCAGAATGTGGGAAGAACTTTTCCAGGAGAGATGTCATGTTGAGACACTTTCAGCATAAACATACTAATGGCCTGCCACCACTGCCGCCGCTGTCACCAACTACCTTGCTTCATCCTTTCACCATGATCGTGTCGGGACCCACCTCGTGTGGTAAGACCTTTTTGGTGTTCAAACTGCTGAGAGATGGAAGATTTCACCCACCTCCCCAATGCATCATCTGGCTCTACAAACGATGGCAGCCTCTCTATGATACGATCAAATTGGTTGCTCGAGTGGAATTCGTTCGAGGCATACCTGGGGATCTTGAAAAAGATCATTATTTAGACCCCAGAGTCAGAAATCTCATCGTGTTGGACGATCTGATGTCTACCGCTGGAAAAGACTCTCGTATCACCGACCTGTTCACAGAAGGAAGTCACCACCGAAACCTCTCCGTGATTGCCATCAACCAGAACCTCTATCACAGCAAGGACCCGACACAAAGAAGAAACTGTCATTACCTGGCACTTTTCAACAACCCCATCGACAAGCAGCAAGTGATGACCTTGGCACGCCAGATGTACCCAGGAAATACCCAAACGTTCATGCATCCATATGAAGATGCCGTGAAAGAGCCATACGGTTATCTCTTTATTGATCTGAAGCCATTGACACCCTCTACAGAAAGATTACGACCTAATGCTCTGGATCAAAAGGACGACACCCCTGGAGAAGAGCTGACAAAGTCTATAAAAGGACAGTACAGTCGAGAAGCATGTCATTCTTATTCAGACCTTCAGAGTGAGCAGACGTGTGAAGAAGAGCTACCAGAAATGTATTCTTGTGACGATTGTGGAGTGATGTTTCAAGACATGCACGATTTGCAGCAACACGTGAAAACATGGTGTCCCGAAAACAGAGGGGAACCTCCTGCAAAGAGAGCTAAGATACGAGGTGGAAGAAAGGCATGATGACACCTGTGATGAGTGGGAAACGGCTGGACTGGATTATCTGTGGCAGCTCGTCTACAATGGTCATGAAGACCGACAAAACTACTTGGATAAGGGAAAGTCTGTAGAATGGGTGGATCGAAAGATAGCCAAGGAATGGGAGAAGACGTATTTCAATACATTGGCAAATGCATTGCTGTTCACTCGTTGCTTCTCTCAACCTTCTTTGATGAAACCGATTCTAGACAGAATCCATAAGATGGAAAGCACTGCCGAGTACATGACACTCAAAGACAAAATCAAACCACTCCTGAAGAGGGTGGTTGAAAAAGTTATTTCTCACATGGAAATACCCGATGAGGAATCAGACAGCGATGAATCTGAAAGTGAGAAAGAGGAATCAGACACTGAAGACTAGACTGTATATAAGGCGTCTCATTTGCCAATAACTGTCATTGATGCTGAAACTACTGAAGAGTGAGGATCATGTGGGAAGATTACTTGAAAGACATTTATTATGATCCATCCAACCCGGCCAGTTTTTCTGGTCCAGACAAACTGTACAGATACGTCCGAAAAGCCGGGAAATACGTCATCAGCAAGAACAATATCAGAAAGTGGTTGCAAAAACAGGAGTCTTACAGTTTACATCGTCCAGTCAGAAGAACGTTTTCCAGGAACACAATCGTGGTCACAGGAATTGATGATCAGTGGTCGGCCGATCTCATGGACATGGTAAAGTCTGCACACTATAATCGTGGTTACACCTTTGTGTTGGTGGTGATCGATGTGTTCTCCAAATATCTGTGGTTGAGGCCCTTGAAAGACAAAAAAGGACTGACAGTGGCAAAAGCCTTAGAAGATGTATTCCAAGAAGGTAGACAACCCAATCAAATTCGCACAGATAGGGGTATGGAGTTTAGAGCAAAAGACGTTCAAAGACTTCTTAAACAACGAAACATTCGGCAATCTGCTCACCAACAACGAAACCAAGGCATGCACGATTTGCAGAAAGAGTCTTAAAAACCATCAAGACCCGATTGTACAGATACTTCACATACAAACAGGACTACGAGTACGTCGATCATCTGCAGACATTTGCCAACAGCTATAATTCCACCTATCACAGAACCATTGGTATGGCTCCAGCCAAAGTGAGCCCAGGCAAGGAAACCAACATTTGGTGTAAAATGTATTGGCCCGAGAAAGATGTGAAAACAAAGAAGAAACATCTTCAATTCAAGGTTGGAGATAAAGTGAGACTCTCTCATCTGAGAAATGTATTCACTCGGGAATATGATGAGAAGTGGACAGGAGAAATCTTCACCATCAGCCAAACCCTATTACGTGGCGGACTACGTCTGTATCGAGTGAAGGACTATAATGGCGAAGAAATCCATGGCACTTTCTACCAGTCGGAGCTACAGAAAGTAGACGTCAAAGATGACGACCTGTGGAAAGTGGAGAAAATCCTAAACATGAGAGGTCGAGGGGTCAACAAACAGCACTATGTCAAGTGGTTGCACTGGCCCAAGAAGTTCAATTCCTGGATACGAGCCTCTGACGTTCAAGCTATTGAACAGACCAATCATTGTACATTGTAGATAGTTTTTGCCCTTCAGGCCTATCGATGTAACCCTATGTGTGTCCATTTTATATATATGTGTAGTAGTCTCTAGAGAGACCAGAGATTGTAATTAGAAATAAAGGAAAGCCCAAACCAAAATTTTGCTAGCCCACACAAGTCCCGCTCGAATCGATGGACGGTTGGGAGGTATGGCACTGCATTTTGTTATTACTGCATGGGGTTCTGGAATAGGGCATTGGTCATTCTGAGGACACCCTAACACGTGGATGGGGCCTCATCTCAAAGAATGAAGGGAGTGGGTATCGAAGACATTCCCGTCAACACGGGCTCTCAACACCAGCCAGTAGAGCTCTATTTATAGCTCACGGGAAACCCCCGCCAGTTTATTATGAGCATCTCGCAGGCGTACTGGCCCGTCGCTATGTCTAGCACAGTTTAACCATCCCATGCAACAAGAGTCGTTTAGAACACGTGGTTTGGGATGGGGTGGGGGTAAGGGTGTATTTGTGGCTTCTAGTGAGGGTGGCTTGGGTATGTAGCGAGGGGTGGCTACACCCGTCACAGGGAGGGCTACCTCGTTCTATTTTTAGCTCGATTGGGAAACCCCATCTATTTTTAGCGCCTCTCGCCAGAGAGGCTCGCGTGAGGCTCGGTGGGAGAGGCTTGGTTTTCCCCATGCTAATCCAATGGGGGAAAGTGTCCTAGAAACGGTAGTTTCCTACTACTTACTTGAATAAATGTGATTGGGGAAGTAAGGTATTTTTAATATGTACTTTTCACAAAACAGGAAAGTCAGGGAACTGGTAGGAATAGGAAAACGTAATTTGAAAAACTAGCAAGGGATCAATCGTATGACTCATTAAACCTCAGAGTTCAATCTATCACTTGGCAACATTCCACCCATCTCAAAGAATGAGAAAACACTCACAGCAAGTATTTAGGCAAATGTTTCCAATTATAATCAAAGAAGTTCCTTCATAAGACAGCACATACCACAAGCAGTATTTGACATACAAATCAGGGAGCACCGATTTATTCAAAATGGATCATTGATAAATTCTAGCTTTCATACCTTTAGACATGTTCTATCACTGAGCAAAACAATGCTCATGGACGACATCTGTTTAAGAGAAAGTTGTGTTTCATGGATATCATGTTATAACAGTGTACATACTTAACAAGAAACAGAAATATGTCTGATGTTGTATGTACATACCAAATGGGGAGGTGCTGTTTCTCTGGTTAAGTTTCCAATGCGATATAGACCCTTGGAGTTGATCATTCCAGCCTGAGACAATGATGTCACCTCCACAGAACCATGGGACTGGCTAACTTCCTTCAACCATTGCAAAAAGCAACATGTGTCCCGCTAAAAAACAACAAATTAGAAGATTGCCAGTAAAATAATATTCCAATTTGTATTATCACAGTTACACATGCCCAGATGGACAATATATGTTACAAAGTCAATACAAATTAAAAAAACTGGGTAGTTGTTTCAATTATAATAGGCTAGTGTGTGATAAATGCCGAAAATGTATGAATGTCTGTCAGAATTGTTACAACATGTAAACAACATTCTTTATTTTGATTAATTCAATAATATCACATGACTTGTAGTATAATTATAAACTTGCATAATTAATGTTACACAAACTTTCTTTAACCCTTATCCTGCCGCATTCTTTTTGCTAAATTTTAAGAATTTTCACCTGTTCTACATTTCTAGTAATTTTATTAAAATCCATGGACATTTTAACATGAAAGTACACCCATATATACCATAATGATCCACCTACGTAATGATAGCATTTTGAAGATGGTTATTTTATTTATGTTACCATGGCAACAGCTGCAAATTTCAATATACAATTTTTTCATTAATAATTAAGAAAACATGAGTAAAACACTACTATTTTTCTTTTAATTTAAGTGTATGCTGTGATTTATTAAGCATAGTGATTGATTTAAAGAAAAAATTAAGTAGACTGCCATTTTTTTTCAGAATAATAGGGTGCAATGCATATACTGTCATCAACGCTTTTTTGTAAATTATGAAGATAATGTCCAACATTAACTATTATACATTTTTAATAATATTATTAAAATCAGTTGACATTTCAGCATGAAATTACACACATATATACTAAGAATATCCACCTACGTAACGCTAACATTTTATTGTCAGTTATATTATTTATGTTACCATGGCAACACCTGCAAATTTCAATATACCATATTTTCATTAATAATTATGAAAACTTTAATTAAAAACATTATTTTTTTAAAAATTTAAGTCTATGCTGTGATTTATTAACCATACTGCTTGATGTAAAGAAAAAAATTAAGTCAACAACCGCGGTTTTTCGGGAAAATAGGGTCAGATGCGCATTCTGCTATCAACGCATTTTTTGTAAATTATGAACATAATTTCCAACATTAACTATTATACATTTCTGGTAATATTATTAAAATCAGTTGACATTTCAGCATGAAATTATACACATATATACTAAGAATATCCACCTACATAACACTAACATTTTATAGTTATATTATTTATGTTACCATGGCAACAGCTGCAACTTTCAATATACCATTTTGTATTAATAATTATGAAAAATTTAATTTAAAACTAATAGTTTGCTTTTAATTTAAGTCTATGGTGTGATCTATTAACCATACTACTCGATTTAGAAAAAGAATTAAGTAGGCAGCCAATTTTGTTTTTGAATAATAGGGTCAAAAGCACATACTACCATCAACGCATTTCTGTAACTTGTGGACATTGTGTCCAACATTACCTAGACACTAAAAATATGTATACTATCTCTATTACTTTATATATCTTTGTCAAATGACACAAGATTTTTAAAAAGGTATATGCCCTTTCACTTCCTGTCATTTTCAAATGAACATTATTAATTCTGTTACCATGGTAACCAATGCAAAAAGAGAAACCGTTTCCCATATGAAATGTTTTAAATGAATTTATTTGAATACAAATCACTGT
Organism: Gigantopelta aegis; assembly: GCF_016097555.1. Lineage (NCBI taxonomy): Eukaryota > Metazoa > Mollusca > Gastropoda > Neomphalida > Peltospiridae > Gigantopelta > Gigantopelta aegis. The sequence continues at coordinate 10,624,347 of NC_054702.1, read as the reverse complement.
ATAATGATGTAATAATAAGCTCCCAGCTGTTTACAAGAGAAGGGTGAAAATTGTGAATTCTATTACCAAGGTAACCAATGCAAAACAGAAAACAAATTTCTAAAAAAATATCATTTTCAAGGACTGAGAAAAAACAACAATGTATAGTGACATAATTGTACTATGCCTGTAGAAAAGATATATGAAGCTTATTAATTCTGTTACCATGGTAACCAGTTCAAAAAACTGTGTGCATGCAACTTTTGGGTCATAAGGTCAAAAGTAAAGGACTCCAGTAATCAATAATTTGAGGGTACTTGAAAACTCCACATCATAACTGCCACTACTAGGTGGTTATGGGGTTTGGAATCTTTTTAAATTGGACACTGCATTTCATGTACAAACTTTAAGCAGCAGCTATCTTACTATAATCATTCTTAAAATTATTAAAACGTATCCATTAATTCCCAAGATTTTAGGGTACATAATTTTACCCTTCATACCCTCTGGCAGAAACCCTGGACACTGATATTAGAATAATAGAAATAGTAAAAAGGATTTTATGCATTTCAGTAATTTATTGTGACACAAGATACTTGCAATAGTGCTTCACACGGTCACAATTGTAAAAAAAAAGAAAAATGTCCATTCATCTAAAAAAAAAAATTAAACCCAAAGAAACAAACATCAACATATGAGCCCTAATTACAATTTAATATGTACCGTATACATAATGTGTATCCAGTGTTGAACACTTATGCATGATACAAAATAGATCTAAACGGTCACCTGAGTAAATTGCTGACCACAACTACCAAACACATGGAGTGCGGAGCACCCATTTTCCTAGAGGGATTAAAATGACCAAATTCATGGTTTTGGGTTTTCCATGGGTGAGAGCAACTACCAAATAAATTTGGTTGTAAATGGTCTAGTATTTCTGTAAACATAATAGTTTAAATGCATTTGTCTATATGATAGATGGTTTAATGAATTTGTCTCCTACCTGAGGGGAGGGGGGGGCAGGGGACACGACATTAACGAAATTCGCAAAATTGATATTTGTATGGTATTCCTGGACACGACAATTGGCTTAATTTTCCCCTATTTGTGCCCCACCCTTAGGAGAGGGGTAGAATGACCAAATTCACAAGCAAATGGGTCACGGATATGCAATTTCTATATAACTATTGTGAACTCCATCTCCACCTAGGGGACATTCAAAAGTTATATACACTGGTCATCTATCTGCCTTTATATATTATTTGAATACTATCCAGGTATAGCATTTCAGGCAAATGAGCTGGCCTAAAACCTTTTCATCATGTATTTCCATCATTTTACTCTGACACAATATTAGTTGTAATCCATGTAAAAAATATGTAGTGATTCATTTCCAACCCTATATAGCTGTTCAGGGCTGTAACTATGATTTAAACAATGAAACAATGAACCAATGAGCATGGAAGGTGCAAGACACCATTTTGCGGTCATTTCAGGGAGGTTACATACTTAAAAAATCAGTATCAATAAACTATTTTTCTATTATTTTACACACCCCCCCCCCCCCAATGCATTCCTCCCACACCAGGGGCAGGATGCAGCCCAGTGGTAAAGCACAGTTGGTTTGGGATTGATTCCCATCGGCGGGCTCACTGGGCTATTTCTCGTTCCAGCCAGTGCTCCATGACTGGTATATCAAAGGCTGTGTTATGTCATATCCTGTCTTTGGGATGGTGTATATAAAAGATGCCTTGCTACTAATGGAAAAATGTAGGGGTTTTTCTCTCTAAGACTACTAGTATGTCAAAATTACCAAATGTTTGACATCCAATAGCCGATGATTAATAAATCAGTGTGCTCTAGTGGTGTCGTTAAATAAAAAATAAAACACACACACACACCATTGTCTCTACCCATTAGCCGAGACCCTGCTGTTTGGCAGTAAAGCTAATATGAATAATTGTTGTTATCCAGATTCAGGGATTTTCGTTCAACTCTGGCAGAAATCTGCCTGCATCCCCAACAAAAATGAGAGCCCGTATGCTTATGCCTATGCCGCTTCGTTTTATTATTTTTTCATTTTGGGCCCTGTGGCTTAGGCCCTTGGAGAGGGAGGTCAGAATGTGTTTATGTGTGGCACAAAATGTAGTTGGAACTGATTAAGAATTTTTTGAGAAATCAAAAACATGAAACGTTTATGCATGACGCACTAGTCCGAGCGGACGTAGAAAATGTGCTCCCTACCACAATATCACTTGAGATATCACACAAGTAAATGTTTAAAACATTATCATCAGAATCATGAATTTATATTTGTGCAACTTCTTCTGACATGTTTATTGACGGAGTGAAAGAAGAAGAAATCACTGGCAGTTGGTCCTGCGAAGTATTGTATCTGGGTCGTGTTGATAATATAGGTCAACTACACTTTGAAGTTTTTGCGATTTTTCTTTTATATTTTTATCAAATATAGGATCGTTTTATGATTTGTGATTATTACATCCTGAATACCACATTTTATTTGCATTATATAATGAGACAAAAACTATGTTTCGGGTCATTGCTTACACAACAGTGTCTGCCCTGCTAAAATACGTGGAATTTTTTTCTTTTTAATTGTTATTTTTAAAAATTTAGTTATCACCGTATTTAAAAAAAAAAAAACGTGATTACTTACTCTGAATCTATTGCAAACCATTATACTACTGTAATTTTCACATATTATATAGCTCCATATAGTTACCGCACGATTTTTTTAGGGCGTTGCGTAACACGAAAAAGGACCGTGTCGATGTTCTAAAAAATGGTCATTAACTGTTGCATGGAAAAAAAATTGGACCTCGCGGTGAGGGTGTGTATACCCCCGGCGCATCCACACCATTTGGTACCATACAGGCCTGATGTACTAATCATAAGCATACGGGATCCCGTTTTGTTTTGTAGGGGTGGGAGAGGGAGAAGGGAAGGCTAATTTTTCCCCGATTTAAACGAAAATACCACCAACTAAAAAACAACATTTATTAGTTTTAGCGTTACTGCCAACCAGCTATATATAATATAGGGTTTCAAACGAAGCACTACACAATTTTACATGGATTTAATTACAACTAGTATTGTGGGAGAAATGTTGGAAATACTAGTACATGATGAAAAGGTTTCAGGCCAGCTCAATTTGCCCGAATGTCTCTGTTGTATTCGCCCAAATTTTAGATTTGGTACTAAAGTACTAATAAAAATTATATCCAGGTGATTTTCCAGTCTTATATATTATTTATGAAAATCCCTGGAATAAAAACCATAAAAATGTGTCAGTATTATCATGACCTGTTACAGTATTCAAACAACCGGTACCTAAAATGACAATAAATGACCTGTTATAGATAGAAATATGATATCTATTTACAATTTTACTGCAAAACATATGTACCAGGTAATATGAAACAGACTATAACACCAAGTTTGATATTGAACACACCTGAGACCACCTCTCTGTTTAGCTTAGTACTTAGTACAAGTGTAATCAATATAAACCTGGGTGTTATAGTCTGTTCCAAATTACATATGTTTTGCAGTAAAATTGTAAATAAATCTCATATTTCTATCTATAACAGGTCATTTATTGTAAAAAAAATTACCGGTTGTCTGAATATCATAACAGGTCACGATAATACCTACACATTTTTATGGTTTTCATTCCAGAGATTTTAATAACTAATATATAAGACTGGAAAATCACATGGGTATAATTTTGATTAGTACTTTAATAAATTTATCAAAATACAATAGATCCAACAGTGCAACACAACTACAGTTTACCTCATGATGATTAATTTATCTTTATAACATTTGCAATGTGTACTACTGCTGTCAAATTGTATGGCGGGAAATGTGCTGTCACATGACCTGTTGTTTATAAATAGAAATAGGGAAATGGCGCTTTTCGATGACTGTTTATGCCGTCGGATTACAATTACTTCATTGTGTTTGTACCTTTTTTTAGGCATTAAAAGTGATACTTGTTCTATTTTAATGCAACTGTCATAATGTAGTTCATATATAATAGTATATTATGACAACTTTGTAGAGATGAAAGAAACTGCTACCAAAAAACAAGAAACCATAACAAACAATAGCACACGCCATTTGACAGGTATTTTTTGTTTTTAAAAAAAACATAAGATGTACAACAACAATTTAGCAAATATTTGGATATGTCATTCTAAGACTATTTATTGACATTTTCTTACTTTGTTTTTGACAAAAATGTCAACAATTAATTTAGAAAACTATTTTTAAATGAAAACAATGCAAAGTGACGTCATTGTGATGACGCTTGACGTGTATACACGTCAACGGCAGGAAACGGGTTAATAAGCAGCACTCCATATATACAATACAAAAAACTGTTTCACAGCTTAGCAACATAGTGAACATTAAGTGTATTTAAAGAAATTTGATAAAAAGAAACAATGACAAAAGTAGGCAGCTGTAAACAGGTCAAATTGTTAAGAAATTAAGAGTATTATGTCACATTTTTACACCACATTTCATATGCCATAACACATCCACGAAACTCGCACAATTCAGCACTATAAACTATTTCCATTTTGGCAGTACACGTGAGCAGATAGCGCTCACTGTCCATCAATGATATTGACCTCATCCCAAAATCCCACTGGCTGAATAAAAAGGTATGCTGCTGTTTACAGCGCCCTGAATGCCATTTTTGTATTCGAGACATTTTATGCCACAATGGCAGAACACACATTTTTAATGCCACAATGTAGTGGAAAGCAGCCACACAAGGAAGTAGAAAAAATGACCACTTAATATGGCCAATGATTACAGGTTGCCAAATATACAATCTTTAAAAAGTATATTGTTCTTTTTACTTTTTTTAACCATCTTTTTTACTACTTTATGCAGTATATTAATTGTCCTATTAAGTAAATCTACAAATGTCAAGCTTAGCCTACCCAGATGCAATTAGATGCATTTCCGAGTCATACTTTCTTAATTGGTACACAGTAGATATGTCGAGATGGAATGGGTACTAGTATTCCTGAAGATGTGAAGATCGCTTGTTTGATGCACCTTGTTTTTGTTTTTAAAAATATCCCTTTTATATAATAGTACACATTTACTGTGGCCACCTAATACAGGTATTTTAGTGATTTAGGATGCGATTTAGGTGGCCGCTAGCCACGTTAGACAGGTGACCGCTTATTACGAGTGCATTTACATTAAAAATTACTTACCTGCAGGTGGCCACTAGGACAGGTCTGACTGTAATTTTAATGTCATTATTGTAAACAAAGCATTTTGTCAATACGCTGGATGAAACGCTTAAGTGGAAATACCATAAGCATATTACCGTATAAGTAGTTGTTACAAGAACTTACCAACATTTCTGGTAGATTTGGGTTGCTCTTCAGTTCTCTCCACACTGATTGACAACTTTGTAAAAACATGCTGTAATCACACTGCTGGTCGCAGTCAAACACTAGTGGAGCATATCCCGTGGTGGCAGCATGTAGACAGTTCACCTTTTGGATCTCATGGTCTCCTTCCCCGGCAGAAATGTAAGCCAGATCCACAAACACCTTCAACTCTTTCAATCCAGCTTTTATTCAAGCAAAAAGAACCAAACTAGTTACAATGGCAAAGCACAATAATACACATGCTTCAAGTTGCTTCCTCACCCTCCTTATCCTTCTGGCCATGCACTTTCAGACTTTTATCTTTTTCCTAAACTGAAAGATCATCTATGGGTAGAAAATTTGGTTTCAATCATATCATTGCTGCTTCTGAAAAGGTTTTGGAACCTTAAAAAAAACATTCTATCAAGACCAGATAATAACATTAAAGCAGTTTGTAAGTATTTTTTAAATTGAGGAATAATAAGTGTTGTAATTTAAAAAAGAAATAAAAAAATTTAAAGCATAAAATATTTATTACCATATTTTGCCAAGTAACATATTTAGTACGCATCTGTTTGGGCAATTTTCAACACTTAAAGCAAAAAACTGGTATATTTGCAACTGTCTATTAAAAATTAAGAAGTAAATGAAATCTGCCAATTGACACTGTATTTTTAAAATATTTATATTTACTGGGTCAACGTTTCTGCTGGTGGACTATTATTCCCCGAGTGCATCATTAGCCTTGTCGCAATTTAAACGCTTTCTTAACTACGATTAATTGGGCTTTCATTTTTGTGGAAGACCTGGTTGGCTGAATGCTTATGGTCACAGTTTGTCAAATGCAATGCGAATGGGTACAGTAGATTTGAACACTGCCAATGACACTTTGCATTTTTAAATATTTAGTATATGAAAATTTTTGCAAATTTACCTAGAAGTCTAGAAATTTACCAATTTCAACTTTAATTTATCTAGCATTTGGTGAAAATGTGAAGTGTAAATCTAGAAGCTATAAACAGGTCCTTTACAAACCTTTCATGGATTGTCTTAACCAGTCAACAAGGAGCTTGCTTTGTCTGAATGCCACCAAGCTTTCAATCTGTTTGTCAGAAACATTTTCCAACAATTTGCAGGTTTCAAGAACAGACTGGTCCATTTCTTTCATGGCCACATTTGCACTTTTTGTCTGAAAAAACCCCAACAGTTAACAGAGAAAGAATTGAACTTGAATATTTATAAATATTAAAATTGTTAAAAGAAAGTTAAAACAATGAACAGCATTTGTCATCTCAATAATGATCTTTTAACATATACATGAATACCATATTTGCTATATATATATTTAAAACATTATCATATTTCAATTTTTTTTTTTTTTTTTTTAGACCGACAGTAATCATTATTTACCAGTGGGTCATAGTATATATTTGCACATGGTTGTATTTTAGAAGTATTTTAGTAAAGAGGCTTTAGAAAAAATCAAAGTTGACATTTTAGACAAGCTATAATTAACTTCTAGAGAAAATAAAACAAGCACACATAATTGTAATATTATTTTGTCTAGTTAGTTTATATAGGGCATTTTTTAACCTAACACTAACAGTTTGTGAGAAACAAGCATTAAGCATAGATTGTACCAAAATTATAGATGCATACCAGATTCAGTATTTCCTCAATTGGTTTAAAGTCTCCACTGAAACCGAACTGCTTCTGGATCTGCATAATTTCAATGGCAGCCTTCTGACACTTATCCACTAAGGAGAAGGTTTTCAGTTGCTGTATTCGTTCATCCACCCACTCACTGGATTTCTCATCATTCATCAAAGTAAACTCATGTTTGATTTGATCATAATTCGAAGAGAACATGTAAAGATGCTTCTGAATATTACGAAATGAGATTGTGCCTTTTTTAATGTCCATACTCAGAGTATCCCACTTTTGTTTCGCACTTTTCCAGGCAACAAGAACTGAATTTAAACCATCATTGAGTGCATCACTATTTCCTTCACGCTCCCATATTGCTAGGAATAATCCACTTTGCATCAGCATTTTCAGCTGAGGAATGATGAACAGAAGCTGATCAGGAATATGAAATATGTTCACTGAAGGCTGATAGCTGGCAAATTCAAATCTGTCTTGACTTTGGAAGTTCCAGGCGAAACAAACATTTTCTAGGATTAGTTTGTCAAAGGTACTTCCAATCTTACTCGTACGTCTTGATATATCTGTAGTGTCCACTATAAAAGAACAATAAAGTGGTATGCAGATTCTAATTACATCACCATTTACAAAATCATAAAATGTTTAAGTGAATTTTCTAAAAAGCTAGCATGTTCTCATTACAGCGGGTCATACAAAAGTGCACATCGTTTTTTTGGTTCATACTACCATGAACCAAAAAATAATTGCGGTCAAATCTTATAATTAAATTTATATGCATAAGTACCCAGTAAATGTGTCAATTTGTTTTGTTTAGTTTTAACTATGCCTGTAGTATTATTTGTGTAAACTTCATTGATACTAATGTCGCGTAGGAATACAAACCTTCATTCCCTATTATTTGAATCGGGTAATTGCCAAATGATGTCATTTGGTAAATGACAATTTTTATAAGCGATGCCATTTTTGCTAGTTTTAGCTGCGTGCATTTTGACTGCTTGTTAAATTATGTTGGAAGGATTTGTCTGATTTGTATTTAGCTTATATTTCATGAATGTGAATGAAGGGAACGTGTCAGGGGAACCATTTAATTTTCGTCAGCAGCTGTAGACCGACGCTTACAAGTAAGTTTTAGGCATATTTAAACGTCCCTACATTTCTTTGGCAGCCAACCGAGTTTCATTATCCATATATTACTGATTACTGATTAGCGATGACTATGCATATGTCTACTCTGCTATAGCATTTTAAAAATTAATGTATCGTATTAAAAAGTGCATTATTATGTTGTATCAGTGTCACAATTGTATTGTTTTTTGTATCGTTCATGGGTGTTTTCTTCAAAATATCTAAATATGGTTGCTTGATTAATCCGGCTAGTTACAGAAAAGTAGTGTGAGTCGTGGAGGGGTGGCTTAAATTTGTTTGGTTCATCAAGATAAGAACGGAAAAAAGTAAGCACCTCTTGACCAATTAGATTGCTGTAAAGTGTAAAGAAAATTTAATTATTAATTTACCACTGCTGTTTATGTACATCCAAAATTTAATGCCGAGAAGACTTACAACAGCAATTAACACCATACATGTTTGTTTCCGACACAGACAGAGATGTCTGTGTGTGCTAGGTGGGGGAGAGAGGGGGACTCTCACAGCTTACACTATCTTCAGCTATAGTTGTCAATCTAGGTCATTGCAACTGTTCATAGCCAATAACTGCTAAATCTCACTGGTAGTAATATGTTATTAACAAATAAGGGCCTAATTTCTTAAATGCTGTCAAAAGGGAGGGGGGTATTCAAAGATATGGGCCAACTTCCAGTCAAATATGGTAACATGAATAACAAAACTGTTATCCATGATCAAAACCATATTTCTGCACAGTGCATTTTGCAAAGTAGTGGTTGATTCCATGAATCTCTATCTAGTGCCTCATCTATAGGACAGCCCTCCCGAGGAGATCCTTTACTGGACAATACATCCTTCTTGCATTGCCAAAAAAAGGACTGCTACTACCAGACTAATTTATTAAATCAAAACTATCACAGGACAGAGCTAATTGTGATGACATGCATTCATAAATCAGTCAAAACAGTGGTGATATCAGGTGTTCATGAAAGATAAGCATATCATGTTTACTTCTACCACAGCTGTCAAGTCCATCACTTTATCTAAATAAATGAATTTTTTTTGCAAAAGTTAGCTGTAGCCCGGGGCGTTTTAAAATTGGCTACCAATTTATAGTTCAGGCTGGGTAACTAGATTTATTTTTTTGGCACCTTCAATCAATAAGACGTTTAATTCATCGGTGTCTAAAATTCCACCCTTCATTTGTGAGCTTTGCTGCCACGAGTCCCTGAACATCATAACCCTAATGGAATAACTTCTGTGCTAGAATAATATGGAATTGTTTTAAATCAGGAGAAATTCAGTGGCATATGGAAGCTAGTCTTTCATCCAAATTGCTGCTTAACATGCATAGAAATTATATATAAATTCTAGTTATTAACATTATTAAATTCTAAACAATACCTTTATTCAAATGTGCACAAAAGGACATTAGACAGTCTGTCTGGTGCAGATACTCTTCACAAGCAGTTAGTTCTCTCCCTCTAGCTTCTAGAACATTCCTCAAATAATCCACATCTGTTTTTGTAGCTGAGGCATCAGTGTAGTTAGCTTCAGATGCCACCACTAGCCTCAAGATATTTTCCTTCTGCAACAACACTTTCTTGAGGCTTCCGACTTCAATGGTTCCTTTTAGGACATTCTTCACAGTCAAACTGAGAAAATCACTGGCTTTACAGAGGAGATCAAGACAATTGTCAGTCAGCAAACCATATTTCTCTCCATCTGTAATGTAAACTGCCTGTTATTTATTTTATGTTCCTTAGAGTATGAATTAAAAAAGCATGTACAAACTGTTTGAAAGCCCAGAAGAACCTAAAGGAAATAACAGACAATCCTTATAATTAAATCTGAAACACACTTGTTAATAAAAACACAAACAAAAACAATATTTAACGTTGAATTATTTTTTGGTTCTAGAACAATAATGCTCCATAATACAAAATAGCAATATAAAGTACTAGTAATATCATTTTAGGTGACATTCTCTGATGACATAATTTTCACATTCATCAAGAAATGAACAAACTCATGTTGTTACAGCTGAAAGAATTTAATAGCTTGTATTATTTTTGTAATACATTGTTTATCTTACTGAGTAAAGTCACATCAATTTGTGTTTTTATTCTAACATTACATTACACAAATGGAAAAAAAATCAATTTAAAATTTTTGTGAAACCAAAACAGATTTTGTAACATTTATGTAGTTTAGACATAATATGATTACAGAATTTTTTTTCTCGCATCGGACATATGGTTAAGGACCACACAAATATTGAGGAAGGAAACCCACTGTCGCCACTTCATGGACTACTCTTTTCGATTAGCAGCAAGGGATCTTTTATATGCACTATCCCACAGACAGGATAATGTATACCACAGCCTTTGCTACCCCATTTGTGGAGCACTGGCTGGAATGAGAAATAGCCCAATGGGGCCACCGATGGGGATCGATGCTAATCCAACTGCGCATCAAGCGAGCGCTTTTACCACTGGGCTACATCCTGCCCCAAAGTATTGGAACACTTAAGGTGATGTCACACAATACAAGTGCCTGATATGAGAATAGCCATGAGAGTAACCGATTACATAGCAACTAATCAAATCATAATGTTTGTTTTCTAAAATGGCTATTCTTGTGGCTATTCGCATATGAGGCACTCTTATCATGTGGTGTCACCTTTAGGCTACTATTGTCAATACTTACTCAAATCTCTTTAAAACACAGCTTTCTTTTAAGAATATTATTCATTAGTAATTAGTATGCACCTAGGTAAATTATTTCTTTGATGAGCTGAAGTTTCTATGAAAACATTATATGGCATAGCATTCACATGATTTATTATGACTGTATGTGTTGTCTTAACTTACTTCTGTTAATGATAATTCACCACTAGTATGGCATACAGTGGTATATTTTATGAACACCTTTTACTATATATAATGCAATATAAAGTTATAAAGTTCACAATGTTAGTACATGTTTTTACAGCCAATATTTTAGCTTTTAGTATGCAACTTTTAAAATATTGATATTTTGAAACACTGTTTTATATGTTTATTGTTCATAAACAAATGATAGTGTATGTCTTCTTGCAGAGGTGTTTTACCCATCAATTTTAACAAAGGATTATAATATATTGAAAAATAAAATTGAAAAACTACAGGGTATCAACAGAAGCTCAAAAGGATGAAAATTAAGATTAATACTGTAGAATACTTTATTTTCGCGTGATCAAATTTTCGCGATTTAATGAAAATGGGTCAATTCGCGAACATTTATTTTCGCGAATCTCCCAACCCCTATCAATAAAAAAAACGAAGTACAGATGTCAATAATTTTGTTTTAAAAATGGAACTTAGTTTTGCCGGTTGTTACGCTAATCTGTAGAACTAATCCTACATGTACACACGAGTGCTATACACATAAAACAATAGTTTTCCTGCTTTAACCAATCAAGACTTTATTGTCCTTATAATTGTTATAAAAACAAAAACCCCGAAAACAAACAAAACGAAATTTGAAGGCTGAAGCTACTAGTACTCAGTAACTTAAGTTTGATTGAAACAATATTTATTGCCGTCAAAATACTAGTTCAAAACGGTTTGTGATTGGCCAACAGGCCAAAAATAAAAATAAAATTGTGAAACATCTGAACATAGCCCAGTCCGGATTTTTTGACTTCCACATTTTTAATATACTGTGATAATGCATGTTTACTTCCGTCGTTGAACACGTGTAGACTCTGTCCGATGAAATGATTCCTAGCACATGCGAAGGAAAACAGCATAAAGCTTTTTAGTGTTAGTATTGTTTTGTTACTACTAGCCTCGTACATCGGAAACTAATGTGGTATAGTTGAACGAGACTACATTTGTTTGGGTTTTTTGGTCGGCCTTTATAAAAAGTTTATTTTCGCGTGGAATATATTTTCACGAATTTCATTCACACGCGAAAAATGCGAAAATAAATTCCACGCGAAAATAAAGTATTATACAGTAGCTTCTGTAATATTTTTCAATTTACTGACAGACAATAACTAATACTTACAAAAGCGCTCGAAATACTGCACCAATGGTTTAAATGAACTAACAAAATGCAAGATATCATTATCATTTCCATTATGTGGCCATTGATTTTCTAACATCTGTGACATCATTTTTCCAAATGGCTTTGTCAATGGTACATTACTGGAATTCATCTGGAAAGAAAAAGCAAAAGCTTGCACACTTTGGTGAAACAAATGGAATGATAATCAAGCTTTACTTTCAAATTTTCAAACAAATGGAAACGGCAGTTGAGCAACATGGTAAATACTACTAATGGAGATATAATTATGACTGAATTAAATATGTTGTTTCAAATAATAAAGACTATTTTCAGTTATGAGATCAAATTCACAGATGAAATATGATCTAGACAATATCTACAACAGTATTTAGTTTCAACCACATGGATAATATTGTGCCATCAAAGTTACTAAATGATCACAATAGAGGACACAATGAATTAGTAAATTAATAACTTCACCATCATTTCTTTTTCAAAAGACAGAAATGCTACTGATGTCAGTCTCTCTTTCAGTCCGTCCGATATCCGAGATTCCATGCCGATTGTAAGAACTTCAGATGATCTAGTGGTTCCAAGCTGTAAAAATATGAATAATGATTTGAATATTTTTAGACAAGGATCTATATAAAATCTGCTAGTATGATCATTATAATGTTTATATATCACTAATATAATAAGGATAGTAATACGTAAAATATTAAAGATATCATAATTATTAGACAAGTTATAAAAATAGAAAACAAAAATAAATCTGTGAAAAAACAAACATAGGATGTATATAGCATAAAAAATTACTTATTGTTTATTACGTCCATGAGCCAGGACCTAAAATTTGGCCAATTGGTACCACCTGAGGGGACGAATGCTCATAGTGATTTTTGTCAAGGCCTACATCCCTAGGGATGGAAAATTTATGATAGCATTGCAGAACTCACAGCTTTCTGTGTGTATTCACCCGTTTTGTGACCCTACCCACGAGTTATATTTTTACAGAATTGATAAAGGGTGACTATATTAAAATCATTGTAAAATATTTATCAGGGCATTTAGGAATACAAAACTTGGAGGAATGGGAGTTAATGGATTGGAGAATTCAGATATGTTTGAGGATTAGGGTCTCATATAACACTTTTTCTGTAACGTTACAAAATACAATTCACACAGTTTTATTTTTTAGTAGAAATTTAACATAAAGTACAGCACCTCAAATATTCTTTTTGAAGGATCTTATTGCAGCAGAAGCTTGTTGTGACACCTAGTTAAAATTTACATCTTACATGTATATCTACACCTCGTCATAAATATCGCACCACCCAATTTTGTTCACTAAGTAAAACTGGATCTTCAGCCTCATAAAAATGGTGCTTAGAAAAGCACATTAAACTGTTTATATGGCCTCATGTGAGCGTTCAGTCAGAAAATTTACAACACAAGACCGAATTTGAGCACTAAATGAGGGTTTAATTGTAGCAAAGTAAAGTTCACTAAAATCACCGTAAAATACAGTGAAATAAGTATGGCTGCCGGGGTCGTTACAACAGACACACAACACAGTTCACATTTCATTAATGTCAAACACACTAGTAAGGTCCACAATGACTGGCTAACTCAGTATCTGGTGTAACTGCCTCGCACTTGGATAACATGGTCTACACGCCTTCTCATGCTTGTCACCAGACGTCTGATGCTCTGTTGAGGGATCTGCTGCCACTCATCATGCAATGCATGGGTCAATTCCTGAAAGGTTCTGAACTGGAGGATCCCTTGCTCTCACCCTACGTCCCAAAATGTCCCACAAAATGCTCAATAGGATTTAGGTCTGGACTTCTGGCAGGCCATGGTAGTGTCTCAATGGCGTTGTGTTGGAGATGCTGAACAACAGCTCGAGCACGATGTGGTCTGGCATTATCGTCCATGAAGACTGGACGTGTGGCGAGAGCATGGTTATCGAAATGAGGCACAACAGCACCGTCCAGGATCAAGTTCTAGGTACATCTGTCCATTCAGTGTTCGGGAACTGTGATGAGGTCAAGTTTAACAATCATAGGAACAACACCCCCACACCATGATGGATCCACCCCCAAATGGAACCTCAGCTTGAATGTTCCTATTGATCATAATGCTGTGCCCTCTCTGCCTCCAAACTCGTGCCCCTCCCGTCTGTATGTTGCAGCAAAAAATCTGCTTTCATCGGAACAGTGGGATCCTTTCTCCATGTCCTCAGGTTCCAGCGATTACGTGCTTGGCACCAGGCTAAACGGGCATGGCGGTGCTGATTTGTGAGGAAGTGGACGTCTGATTGGTCGTCTTGCTCTCAATCCTGCAGAATTTAGGCGTCGTCTGATGGTGCTGATGGACACTCTGTTGTATGGATGCCATCCATGTCACAGCTGTGTACAAGTAGACTTTGGGCTTCGTCTGGCTTGGCGCGCTTACGAGAGCACGGTCTTCCCTGTCATTGGTTTTTTTGTTTTCTGGGGACGCTCCAGACCTCGGTGCATCCTTCACTTCACCGGAAGCAGTATGTTTACGTATTAGCCTGCTGATGACAGTGTGATTAATGTTCATTTGTGTTCCAATAGCACGACATGACATACCAGTCTGGTTGCATACCAATAATTCGCCATCTTTGGTTCAGAGGCACTGGGGACGCTTGGGCATTTCACTGGTTGGTCAAAATAAAGCTTAATTTATGCCTAAAATCAAATTTTAGCTGTGTCTGCCAACATAACATACACCAAAAGAGGCTTTGTGCATACTGCATTGTTAGCAAACCGACCCCCGGATCAATCATGCTCGACTGAGCATGCACGTGCAGCTCGGAACAGGGTGTGTTTGTGATATTATGTTCACAGATGTTGTAGTATATTAAATATATACTTGTAGTTTAAAAAACCGAAACTTATATTTTCTAATTTTACTTTAAAATGTGTGGTGCGATATTTATGACGAGGTGTATATAAAGTTTTCTTCAAAGCGGATTTGTGTAACGACCCTTTTGATTAACCCTACCCCTTTCCTCAAAAGCAGTATTTCAAAGGATAACTAAATAAAAACATCATACAATATTTATTAAGATATACATGCCAAACCTAAATGTAGACGAAGTAATGGGATATAAATCTGAAAAATAGAAGCAACAGTGAATTTTTGCTATTTTACAACAGTAATTCCAATTGAAGTTTAGGTTTACACTTTTTCAGGGCTTTAATGTACCTGAATATTTGTTGGACTCCCAAGCATTATTTAGGTCTTTCATAAAGCATTTGTTAAGCTACTTGCTGATTAAGTTATTAACAGGATCATTCATATAGCTTCTTTTTTTTCTTTAATATATATA
>NC_054702.1:10469147-10608544 GCF_016097555.1 Gigantopelta aegis | reverse complement strand
CCTAGTTTCTGTTCGAAAAATTATTTTAATATTAATCAAATGCGCTCAATGCGCTATTTAAAGGTAAATGATGTTTGGAAAAAAATCGGGAATTCCGTTTCAGATAGGTATTTCTGCGATTCCGTCCGCGATTCTGCGATCACGGAAAATCAGTGCCTCTAAACTTGGTACTCTAAGATAACATATAAATAGTGTTATACTTTGTAAAAATGTTGGCTTTGGGACCCAGATTGTTCATGTATACCACTGAGTAATTAATATTTTATATTACTTGTCTTCAAGCTGAATCGACCGGCCTCGGTGGCGTCGTGGTTAAGCAATCGGTCTACAGGCTGGTAGGTACTGGGTTCGGATCCCAGTCGAGGCATGGGATTTTTAATCCAGATACCGACTCCAAACCCTGAGTGAGTGCTCCACAAGGCTCATTGGGTAAGTGTAAACCACTTGCACCAACCATGGATCCATAATTGGTTCAACAAAGGCCATGGTTTGTGTTATCCTGCCTGTGGGAAGCGCAAATAAAAGATCCCTTGCTGCTAATCGGAAAGAGTAGCCCATGTAGTGGCGACAGCGGGTTTCCTCTCAAAATCTGTGTGGTCCTTAACCATATGTCTGACGTCATATAACCATAAATAAAATGTGTTGAGTGCGTCGTTAAATAAAACATTTCTTTCTTTTTTCTTTCAAGCTGAATAGAAATTTTTTTACAAAGACTTTTAGACAACCCTATTCCCAAATAATAGAAATCAGTATTTAAATGCCGAACAGCTGCCAACTAAAATTCCTCTACAGTGGCCATGATTTTTTTATATTATTATTTATTTTGATTAATTTTTTTTTCTTGTAACTAATCTCAAAATATGTCTCATAGATTTTTAATTGGATAATTCTTAAACTTCCTACAGGGATATCCTGGATTATCATTTACGATTGTGACAAAATTGAAAATTAAATAAATCTCTCTAGTCCGATTGTTTTTAAGTAGCCTAATTATTGTGTATCTACGGGCACATCAAAACGACTGGTCAGGTTTCAATAACATTTATTGGAATTTGATAGATAAATATAAATACATTTTATACTGTAGTTAATTTATTTGTTGAACATTAATGTCACTTAACAAGCATAGTTCAAGCAAGTTTATTTTTTAAAATGGTGACAGACAAGAGAATACCGATTATGATTTACCACATTATGTATATCAAACATGACTGTATCTGAAATTATTTGTTCTTTGTGGCTACTAAATAAAAAATTGCAATAAATAAATCATATAAGAGTTATTTAAAAATTGTCTGTTCATATTTAATACGTTTAAAAAAAAAATTGCTACACAAAATTAGTAATCGTCATAAATTTTCAGACTGATTAGTGACTGTCGCTAATCAAAATTTTAAAAACAAAATGTTCCCTGCTCTACTATAGTGTGTATCCCAAACACATAGCCTACACAAGCACACACTTCACATATCGTTACTACGGACCTGAGCAGAGTCATACTTTTAGCACACATTTTTTTTACTTCCCAGGAACCTGTACCCTACCAAGAAAAAAAGGGATGACCCTAAAAAATAAAGCCCAACTGACTTTCAATTAAGTTACTTACATGATTTTTTTTAACTGAGCCCACGTCATTCAACAAACGGAGTAAACAATTGGAGGCCATTTTTTTTTTTTTTGGGTCCTACTTTGATCCCCGTTGAGACATTGAGCAATTTTGGTACTGTGGCTCCAAAATTGCGGAGTTGTCACAACTTTGTTATGTGCGCACGACTGTCACAGCTTCTAACCATAATCATTAAACCGGGCACTGGTAATCTGTAAGTTACAACACATTCAAAGAAGTTTACAATTTCCATTATTTTTACTATTAAATACCTTGATAAACACTAATTTTAATACATGATAAGTATCAATTGTAAGAAAAACCAATCACTTAAGTTAGGAACAAATTAACATAACTTCAAATGAAACAAGTAAATCATAAACAAAACATCCATTCACTTGAGAATTTTGTCCAGCATGAAAGTACCAGTCTGAATGGCAGTTTTAAACTTACTTCAATCTGTATTGAACTAGAGCATCTCACATCTCTTACAGTGTACCCAGTTACTATAAGAAGACATTCTTGATGGGAAGATGACATCCTAGAGACTAGCAACTATAGTGAATAATTCTACTATTAAAAGGACAAATGAAGTTGCCCAGCCATTTTTGTGTTTTCATTTAATATGGGAGTCAAAAAGGTGAATTTGAGTATGGTGACAAAATCTGTTAAAATTGTGTCATGTCTACTGATTGTAGAATGCACAAGTTATAAATGTTAAATTTTAAAATGGTGAGCTATAGTGCCTGTAAATAAGGTCAAGCAGTTACAATCTTACCATCAAGGCATTCTCTAAATTCTGTTTGGATCTCCAGTTGAAATCATGCTGATGACTTAGCCATGGTAGCAAAGCTTTCTCCAAATATTCAAGCAAATAGTGAGCTTCTTTCTTTGGAGAAATTTGCAAATCTTCTTTCTGATTTTGACACATTCGTTGGTGTACATGTGCCAAACCATTAACCACAGCCATACAGACAGAAACAAGTGGTGGAACCAAATCTTGGGGGCTGTATGAAGTGATGTTGTCATCAATGAGATCTTTCACAATGGTCTTTGACAAAAACAACTGCTCTGTGATCATTTTCATTTTTCTCCTGCAAGTGAAAACAACTAAAATGAAGAATATAACAACATATATATTTTTAGTATATAACTAATCAAGCAGTATACAAAAGTGATACAAATTTTGAAAACAAGAATTCTGCAGAATTAAATGTCTCAAGTACCATAAACAAGTGGTGTCACCAATATTACTAGTAGTATCCAAAGATGGTGATAAAAAATAATAATAATAAAAAACTAAAATAAAGTAAATGTTGTAACATGCATTGTAAATTAGTTTTCGGTCCGAATATTCAAATATTCAGAGTTTTTACATATAGGTTGTACGGGGAAAATTACTCCAAATAAGATGAATAAGCTGTTTCTTTTAACTATAAGATCGGTTCTGCATGCTGCTTGCATAGAGTATTAGAAGTGAAGTCGAGCGCATGGCTGAAATTCATAAAAAAATAATATAGGTTAGAAGGCATTAAGATGTTTCTTAAAAAATAAGAGCGAAGCGTAGCCCATTCTCATTTCTGAAGAAATGTCTTAATGCCTTCTAACCTATACATAGTTAATCACTGTTCTTTTGAAGTTTTCACCGTCATTAAATTTAATTACTAACCTTTCTCACTTCATGTCTGACATCAGGCATAAGTGTACACTACAAAGTCGGCAAACCCTAATTTCCGCCCCCTGACAAGACGAGAATATTTTGAAAGTAAAACCGATAATTAAATATAACTAGTAAGTAAACAAGTAAATAAACATAGCAATATCATTTTATTTTGACCTTGGTTGCAATTAATTTGCCAGATTGCTACAAAAGCAACACACTTTGCCCGCCCATTCTGCAAATTTGTGATAATTCGGAACACCTCAGCTGATTATGAATATAAACAGGCCGAAGTGTTCCGATAGACAGTACGACTTCCGCTTAGATGCATCCAGTGAAAACAGATAATACAGTGCTCACGTATTCGGCTTGAGACTCACGCATTTTAACGTCGTGTCACGCTCTCACGCCAGTACATGATTTTCTCCCACATTTTAAATTATTATAGCAAAAAGAATAATTATACATATATATTTTTTGTTGTTAATTCGATCTCGACGACCGACAAACAAGCTTGCGACTGCCGGCCGGCCCAGTTAAGGCATTAAAATCATATAATAGGATTAAAATCATATAATAGGTGTCCACAATGTTTATTGGTCACTAAATGGTCACGGGGGTTAATTGTTGATGCCACCTACCATACTCATGGAGTGCACATTTTCTCGAGGGGTCAGAATGACGAAATTCATGATTTTGGTTCTCAAGTGTCAAGGAAGCTTCCCTCTAAATGGTCTTATGACTCGTAGTTATGAAAGAATTAGTTTAAATGCAATTTCCCTGAACACCTCTCCTAGGCACAAACCCATCACACAATAGTAATCAAATTCACAGCTTTGATAAACCATCTAAAAAGTCTTGCATATAAGATATAACCTTTCTGGAAGTCGATAAAAACTTTTTCTGACAATTTTGTTGAACCTCGACCATTTAATGACTGGACTAAAAGCACCTTGAGAATATGCTCTACCAACATGCAGTGCTAGATATTGCACCTCATTACAAAAACGTGAAGGCCTACATGCATATTGTTAGATTATTACAATTACACTTGTAGAAGTTCAACAACAAACCTACAATTACTTACTCTGATATATCGGGATGCTATTACTTACTCTGATATAGTTGGTATTTCATTTGCAGTCCTTTGGAATTGTTCAGCATTAACTTCCAACAATTTTGCAAGCAACTGAAAGCAAAATATATTTGGTATTTATTACAAGAGAATCGATCATTAATTTATTTGTTTCAGATATTTTGATGTACATGGATAAAATATTAATATTAGGTCACATACACAACATCCATGTGTAATGATAACGTGAATCACAATAGCTTCTAATATCTTTTACTACACAAGATATATGTCTGCTACTGTACCTCTTTGGTAGACATTTATGTTGTGTAACTAGGCACATGCTTGATTGCTGTAATTAGATATGTTCCCAGGGCTCGACCTTAGCGGTAGCCTGGGGTGTTTTGGCTACCGATTTGTCACTCGGACTACCAATTGTCTAACCTCGGTAGTCTGCCGGGCTACCAAATGTTTTAGCATGTCCAGTCACTCCAAAATCATCAAGATGTTTAATTCATCGGTGTCTGAAATTCCCCCTTTCATGTACACATTATCTGCTGCCACGAGTCACTGTAACTGTTAATTGCTCCTCTCATCTGATCCAAGGTGTGCAATATGATTCAGTGAAATAAAGGAGTATATTTGCCAGTGGTAGGATTTTTTTAACACAGAAGATTAATACAAATAATTTGATGAAATTCAATGGCCAGATATACAGGGTTTGTACGGGTTATGGGTTATCTATTCGTAGTCATTTATTATCTATTATTATGTTAAAGAAATGTATAAATTGATGAATGTATTCAATGTTAAAAATATTAATCTTTCTTACAAATTATTTTTAATTAAATCTCTCTCATCGTTTACTATCGCTTTGCACGATAACCTCGCTCAAAATGACATCTGATCTTGTCACGTGATAACACAAACACACATGGCGATCCCCTGTCTGGGATAATTGGCGTACAGCATTTTAATGTTTATTGTCATCAATAAAAACTGCTATTGTTTTGGAAGAAAGGCAAGTGTTGGTGAGATTCTTCAAAATGACACCTATTGAAGATAGTTACAGCCATTTTAAGTTTTAAAATATGCATTATCGATCTTCAGAATCGTCCGATTAACAAACATTTCTATACCTGAAAACAGTATGAAGTGTTTCAATAATATTTTGTAAGCCTTCATTACGAGATTAGGCCTAAACAAATTTAATAATAATAAAAACACTATTGTGTGTTTCTGGAATCATACCAAACAAGTTACTGTAGGTAAAATAGTTTGGGGTTTTTTGGTGGTGTTTTTTTTTCCATACCATATTTACCCCCTTTGAGGCCATCCTTAAAAATATTTAGTTTTGTCCATTTCCGACCAGTAGTTTCAAATGTGGGTAGGTAGGTAGGTAGGTAGGTAGGTAGGTTGGTAGGTAGGTAGGTAGGTAGGGATTATTATTTTGTTGGGGGTTTTGTTGTTTTTTGCTCCATACATATAATGCCACATATGAGAAACTTCATTCTGTCACATATTAATGTTGTAGTTTTGAATATTTCCCCCAGATTCTGTTTAATGATTTAAACTAAAAACGTTATTGTTCATTAAGGGCTTTCGTATAGTTTTAACAAGTGTATATTTAATGGTAGGCCTAAATGCTCATGATTTTCAAAAAACCACCCTAAAACATGTTTAAATAAAAAAATTATGAATTTGCTTTTCTCTCTCTCTTTTTTCCCCCCCAAAGTTATGGGGCTAGCAATTTCATACACAATACGCAGACATCCACACACACACATCTACACACACACACACACACAAACAAACACAATGAATGTACAATGTAAAATAATTGCTAGAACTACTGTCAGTAACAATCTACTAAAAATTGATGTGTGGTATCATGGGTTGAAAGCGGGATTTAAATTATTCTATCAGTAATGTTATAGATAGTAGTCACTACTAGTCTTACATGCATATAGAAGGTACTGTCTTCAGCAGGTGAACAGTGTAATTGTTTGTAATAGTAAAATCATTACTCTTTATTAATTATAATGTGTTATTTAAAGTTTGCTTTGTTTAACACCACCACTGGAGCACATTTAACAGTCAAACACTTGGTAATTTTTCCATTAGTAGTAGGGTCTTTTATATGCACCATCCCTGAGACAGGAAAGCACACACCATGACCTTTGATATACCAGTCATGATACACTGGTTGGAACGATATATAGCCTAATGGAAATCGATCCCAGGCGGACCGTTCATCAGGCGAGCACTTCACCACTGTATGCTTTTTAAGCCCCCTGTTGTTAGAATTTGTTTTCAATTATTATATTCGATCTGCAAAAGGTATGCTACATTTTTGTGCCTCTACTGTAGTGAATAGTATTCATAATCCATTCATAACAATTGTAAATAATTTTGAGTGTATAAAGTGTGTTAATTAAGAATCAATTCATTAAAAAAAGTATATTTTATAAACTATTCACTGGTATGAACGTAATGCCTATCAGTATTGACATCAAGTATTAGGCTTGGGTGTTGGTAAAATGTGGACCGGACCAGAAGGCTTGACAAATTGAATTTTTCCTTTAAAAAAAATATTAAACAAAGTGTTAGTCAACTGTGCATAGTTAAGAAATATATATATTTTCATGTAGTGGCCTTAAAAATGGAAAATGACGAATCGCAGATGCGTGGTACGATACTTTTTGCAAACGCATGCACCTGAACGCAGTTAGAAACGTCGCACTCTTTCCTGTTTACTGGAGGGTGTTTCACTTTTATTACTAGAATGGATTTGTTTTACATCAACATTGTTATTTTTTTACGTTAATTGATTGCAGTCTATTTTGTTTCACATATTGTAGCTGAAAAATGTAGAATAGTATTTCCATAAATATCATATTCGTGTTTTTGTTGTTAGATGAATGCAGTTTGGGATGTCAATGGTAGTACTAAACCAAATAACTTCTGGCTGGGCTGCGAACTTTTGATAGAGAAATGAACACCACAAGTCCTGTGATTGGTGATAAATGTGAGTGTGTCGGTTGTAAAAAAAAAAAAAGTTTCATCTGGGTAAAAAAAAAAGCAATTTTATTTCATCTAGTATCACTGTGTCAAGTAGCCTTGTGCTTGAAACATGTATGGGGTACCTGTAAAAACAAGTACTCAAATTTTGTGCAGAACTAGGGTAGTCATAGATGCTACCCATTATCTCAGAAATGAGCAACTTGACTCCCAATTTTTTCTGATTCTCTTTAAGGGTGAGGGGTGGTAGTATTTATATCCGTGGTGTTTTTGTCGATTGATACACTGCAGGTAGGAGTTTTAGCCACATATGTTACTATTGTCGTCAATGGGATTTGATTTGGTAGTATACACCCTTTACTGCCTCAAATTTAGTTTGACTTGCAATACTGGTACATTAACAAAATGGAAATGTGCGACAGTTGTTATTGATTTTTAAAACGAAATGATCCATGTCTAATAAGCTTTTACATAAGTTACACAAATATAGGATTGGCTAGTATTGTTGTAGAATGATGTGATTTAAGAAAAAGGGAGGGGGTTAAGTTGACAGACAAAATGCTAGTTACTTGTTTTGAATCTGAAGGCATATCTTTTGCCTTGAATGTGTGACAGTAATAGAAGAGACATGCTGCAACAATGTCTGGTGGAATCCATCCAGGTAATATAGCATATTCAAGATGTTTCATTGAAATGACTGCCATGATACTCCTTGGTAGAAGACAGTCAGCCTCAAACAACAAGTGTAGATCTTCAATAACATGTTGTACAGGACTGAAAAATTAAATAAACTGAATCAAGTATTGCATTTAACTATTTAGTTGAATAATATAATAACCAACATGGAGTACACCCAAGGTTGTGAAAATTTCAACCTGGGGAAGTGGATGTAGTAGAAGAGTTAATATCAGGCCTCTGAAAATATGAAAATTATCATTTAGCCTGCACAAGAGTAATATAGCCTGACACTTTTTTTTTGCACATTATATTTAAGTCATCATTTACATAATCATAACAAGTTACCCAAAAATTAATGAGATCATCTGAATTTGTTTGTTTTTAAAGCCATAAATGAGTTATGCCAAATTTCAATTCTTAGGCACTTGAAAATCAAAAAGAGATATTTTAACAAAATGCTAACAAGTTCTAAATGACTGTGACATTGCACTGGGTCAAATGAGACTGGGTTGTGTGCAAAATCACAAGAACATTTATTCCAAACATCTATTAAAGGATTCATAAGTTGAAATTAATTTTAATAAATTATAACAGAATGTTATCAAAGTTCAGAAATATCATCACCTTGATCTGGGGTCACATTCAGGGGTACATAATATCACTTAGTGAACACTCAAATCAAATACACAAAATTAAGCATTCAAGAATTACTGGTGGCAGCTTACGGTTGAGTCAATCCGTTTAATCAGGATGTCGAATCTTGGACCGCATACACCGGACACCTATTGGCCTACTTCAAAGCTAATAAAATTAAGGACGTGTCTAACAACAAGCTATTCTGTTGAGTGTTGTTGGACCAAAAACATATGCATTAATGCGAAATCTCGTATCTCCTGGCCGTCCTACTGACAAACTTTTGAGGAATTAATAACCATTGGTTATCGTTCAGCAATTTAAAGTTAACACATGTTTCTAAGACAGAATTCTGACTTTGTTGCTGAATCGAGACGTCTCGTGGAACATTGTGAATATTGTGCAATGTTAGATGACATACTGCGTGATCGTATTGTATGTGGGGCTTCTGATGAAGATGTCCAAAAATGTTTACTGTCTGAATCAAACCTAAATTTCAGTCGTGCACTAGAAATTTTGCGGAGTATGGAAATTGCTTCTCACAATGTGACATCCATTCAAAATGGTCCTGTTTCTTCTCAACAAAAGGAAAAGGTAAACAAAGTGGTTCACAAAAATAAACAAAACAATCTAGGACATAATGAAAACAATCACAACAGGTCTAAAGAATTTGTTAGTCACCATGCTTTAGAAATCGAAATGTGAAGTGTTACAGATGTGATAGATTACACTCTTCTGATAAGTGTCGTTTCAAAGATACTATTTGCAACTATTGTCATAAAAAAGGGCACATTGTTAAAGCTTGTCATCACAAAGCTAGACAAACCACTCACACAGCCAATATGGTTCAGCAAAATGACAACTCTAATAGTAACAATGATGGTTCATTCCATGTGCGAATCCTGATGAGGAATACTCATTGTATCACATAAATGGATGTGAAAGATCATCCTCTGTACTGATCACTGTGGATGTCTGAACAGTAAACCAGTTACACTGCATGTTGACACAAGCGCTAGTGTATTTCCGATGAGTGAGTCATGCTATAAGAAACAATTTGAATGTGAAGCTCCTCCATTGAGGAAATCGAAAGCCATACTTCGTACATACACAGGTGAACAAATTAAAGATATTAAAGAGACCTGCTTAAAAATATTTATCTGAATTGGAATGAAATCTGTCATGTGGAAAAAGCTACATCTCTAACTCAAATCCTGGACAAGTACTCTGATGTTTTAAAGATGAACTGGAAGAAATTAAAGGGGTAGTCAGAAAAATGTATGTTGATCCAAATGCACAACCCAAATTCTTCAAACCATGACCAGAGCCTTATGTGGAACTCTAAACTGGATTGACTCATGAAAGAAGGAATCATTGAACCAGTTACGTATAGGGACTGGGCAACACCAACTGCACCTGTCTTGAAAGAACATGGAACAGTTAGGATCTGAGGTGATTATAAAGTCAGCATAAATCAAGTTTTCAAACTAGACTCTTATCCAATTCCAAAGAGCTACACTATCTGCAGGTAAAACTTTCCCAAAAATTGATCCCAAAAGTGCGTATCTTCAACTTCTTCTTGATGAAAAGTCAAAGCAGTTCACAACCATCAATACTTACCATGGTCTATTTTGCTACACTTCCATTTGGAATAACTTCATTTCCAGCAATCTGTCAAAGGTGTATGGATCCTTCAAGGGATTCCAATGATATGTGGATATCAGGATGACATTCTGATTTCTGGTGAAGATGATGTTCATCATGTTCAAAATGTTGAAACTGTTCTCAAGAGACTTTTTGATGCAGGTATTCATGTCAGGCAGGATAAGTGTATTTTTCAAGCTAAAGTGGTAGTGTACCTGGGTCACAAAATTGACACAGGACTGCATCCAGTTCAAAATAGTCGAAGCTATCACAAATGCTCATTCACCTACCCATGTCACTGAACTAAAGTCGTACCTTGGTCTTCTGAAAAAGTATTAGCAAATTGAAAAAGAAGCACTCTCTGTAGTTTTTGGCATTAAAAAGTTCAACTCGTATTTGTTTGGTCGAACATTTTGCATTGCAAATGACCATAAGCCACTACAAACACTGTTTGGGTAATCTAAAGGAATTCCAACAATGGCTTCCACTCGTATACAGAGATGGGCATCAACTCTTTCTGCCTACAACTACACATTCAGGTATATTCCGGGTAAGAACATTGGTCATGCTGATGCCATGAGAAGACTTCCACAAGCTATGAAACCTGAATGCCTATCCCTGCAGAAACTGTGTTTTTTATTAGCTTTCTTCATTCTTCTCCAGTTACAGCTGAGGAAATCAAGAAACTGACTCATGCTCAGTGTTCTCGCTGCTCTATTTAAGCGGGACAGCCCTCCTTTCACATTCTGCCGCCCTCCTTTATTTTTCTGCACCCCTCTTTATTTTTTCGTACCCTACTTTATTTTACAGCATCTATCTCAGCTATTTCCAAATACACACTCCCCCCCAAATTAAAAAAAACTAAAACATTTGATCAGTCTGCACACTGGACATCAAAGGAAACAAGCTGTGTTGTGTATACAAAAAAGCAACCGACGAAAAACTTCAGGAACCTACGACAGTTACCATGAGATAATTTTACAGTATTTTTAACAGCTTCTATTTTATCCCATACCTGTATCCATTTGTATGTTTGATACACTCAATAAAAGTTATATTTTATTTATGCAATGAAAACAATGAAAAACCACTTATTTGGTGCCAAATTTGTCACATGATCAGAACAGTCATTCCGTCTTTTTGTTTGTACTAATTATCATCTGATAATTGGTTGTAACTGATGATTTTTACTTTCTGTCATTTCTATCATTGTGTTTATTCAACAATTCTTTATAAAATATTATAAACTTTTAATTTAAGGGGGGGAATATCATTGCTTATAAAAACAACACAAGTGGTAGTGTTTATCATTAAAATCATTTATCTTGGGTGCAAACTAATATATACACCACC
Organism: Gigantopelta aegis; assembly: GCF_016097555.1. Lineage (NCBI taxonomy): Eukaryota > Metazoa > Mollusca > Gastropoda > Neomphalida > Peltospiridae > Gigantopelta > Gigantopelta aegis. The sequence goes on along the minus strand of NC_054702.1, from coordinate 10,596,874 downwards.
TTTACACGCAAAAAAAACCTTTTATCAGCTGGCTATAGCAAAGCAATCAATTCGATGAAGATGGAAATAAAATAAACAGATTTTTTTTCATCCCACTTTAGGGAATCACTTTACAAACATCTTTATTGTTTTTCATATATCTTGAAATCTTTATTAAAATAATAATATTAAAACTTTGATAGGTTCAGCAAAACCGGAACTGCCCATGAATGTCAGACCGACAACATCTCCAGTTCAATTAAAAGATGAGTATTTTGTATCAACTTTTTTTGTACCAAATACTGAGAGGCAAAACAACATACTATGATATACGGTTACCAAGCCTTTCCTTTATTCTTTTTTTTCTCTCTTTTTATCTGTCTCTTTTTTTTTAAGGGGGTGGTGCTGGGTGGCCGGCTTCCTTTAATTTTCACTCAGCGAGAACACTGTACTGATCCTGTTTTTTTAAGAGTGAAAAGATTTATTACGAATGGTTGGACAATTCAGATGAACTAGAGTTGAAGCCATATCATGTTTAAAAAAATGGGCTCAGCACTCATGGTGGAATTGTACTATGGGGATCAAGAGTAGTCATACCCCACAGGGACCTTCATGTGTTTTCACAATGTTACATGATTCTCACCCTAGAATAGTGAAAATGAAGACCCTTGTGCGTAGTTATGTTTGGTGGCCAAACATTGACTCTGAAATCGAAATGACAGTTCATAAGTGTAATTCGTGCCATGTAAATGTGAAAAGCACACCAGCTGTGGAAATGCACCCCTGGGAGTATCCACAAGGTCTGTGGAAACCACCGTTGTATCCGATAATGGAACTTCTTTCACAAGCAGTGAATTTGAAGCATTCATGGCTCGAAACAATATCGAACACATATTTAAGACTGCTCCCTACCACCCAGGATCCAACAGACTAGCAGAACGATATGTCCAAATGTTTAAACAAGCAATGAAAAAAATCGAAGGGTGACCTGTATAATCAAAAGTGTCTCGCTTTCTGTTCAGATACAAAGCCACACTTGACAACTGGCAAGTCGCCTTCAGAACTTTTAATGGGGAGGAAGTTGAGAACTCCTTCACCCTGATAAGACTGCAAAAATTCAACAGGTTTAAGCAAAACAAAAAGTTCAACATGATACACACTGCAAAAACAAAACTCTTTCTGTTGGTGACATGGTGTTTGCAACAAATTTTGGTAGAGGTTCTCGTTGCTTTTCAGGCACCGTACTAAGTCAAATCAGTTCATAAAAATACTTTTATATTACCGGAAGTGCTAATATAACAGAGTCCGGAAGTGTATCATTGGGATACAGCATGGCCAAGCAAATGACAAGTCTATGTTCTCACTATGAATAAAAGCCACTATCATTTTTGAAACGAGTTTGTTGAGCTAGAACATTACAGAAGGAATGTGATGTCCAGTTTATTTTTAAGTTTATTTTTCAGGTGGGAGATGTGTTTAATTTTCATCAACAGCTTTAGAACAATGCTTTTTAAGTTTCTTTGGTGATTACTTTTTTCATCAATGTCTATGTGTACATTGCTATAATATGTTTCATTAATTTATTGTAAAAAAATGCATACTACAGTGAAACTCCTCTAGACCGAACATCCTTTAGACCAAATAAAATTTTTATTTTTACTATTGATGTAACTAATGTGAAAATGTGTGTTAAATTATATTTAAAAACCAGCAATAACAAAATTAAAGTGTACTCCTTATATAAATTGCTGAGTATTTAAGAACACAAAACATAAACACATTTATACATGTAACACGGACAGTTTTTTAAATCAGTTAAGCTTGTGAAATAGAAACTGTGACAATGCAGTGGGTTAAAATCATGGATGCTTTGATAATTAATTCCTTAAAATCATCAAATATAAACAGTATCAAATTCATTGGGAACAGGTAATAATCTGATACTCAATAAACACAGTGGATATGTTTATTTCTGTTACAAACATAAAGGTGTGAATTGAATGAAAGGCATTTTTCATGAGATAATCAAACTAGCAGAGTCAAATTAGAGAACTGTTCGATAGACATCCAAATACACCGCGCATGCACATGTCATCCTAAATAGTCTTCAGGGGTTAATTTTAGTGATTAAAGCTGCATAAAACATGGCACCATGAAATATGTTTGGTTTTGAGGGAATTTCGGTTTACTGCAGGACCAGTTTTGAGATGTTTTACTGTATTAATTAAGTTGTGTTTTGTCAGTTTTATTCTTTTTATAACTTTCATATGTTTTTTTTCTCTCAAAATATGTAAATATAGTTACCTGAATAACTGGGCTAGTTTATGACAAGTAATGCAAATTAGGACCTCGCTTAATTTGTTTTGTTTATTAATCATAATATATCTTGGGATGATCAGATGGTAAGATCCCAGTTTGATAAACAAAACAAAAAACATTCTACTTATGCACATTATAAATACATGTACATTGCATGTACAGCAAAACTGCAATTCTTAGTTGAAAACTGTTTTTAGTATTTTAAAATTTTATGTGGTAATATAATGTTAAATCGATCTATTTTACATACAATAAAAATCATGAAATTACTGTAAACTGAATCCATACTTCATTTCAGACTAATGTGCCTGGTCACTGTGAATCATAAGTTTAGAATACTAGATGCAAGACCACAACTCATTGTTGGTGCAAATTAAAGTAAAAAAACTAAATTGATTTTACAAATAAACCAAAGCCTGCTCTAAAAATACATTAATTCATTCATTCCTTTCAATTTATTTTTGTGCTTATATCCATTTAAGGTTCAGTCACACTGTCCTGGGTACACACATCAGATATCCAGGCTGTCTGTCCAGGACAGTAGTGGTTAGTAGGCTAAACATTAGTGAACGAGAAGTTGGTGTAGTGGTCTTACACATACCATCACTCTTGGTGAGAGCTGATACCAGGCTGTGAACCCAGTACCAACCAGCTTTATGTCCAATGGCTTAACCACGATACCACTGAGGCCGGTCTAAAACACCACTACAAAAAGACATTTAGTCCAATTATTTGAAAAAGTGATGTACTTGCATTTATTAGGCTGTATTTTGTTAAAATTAATTCAGTTTAAAGTTACCACATGAACTTAGGAGCAGTAAACATGATTATTTGTACACTTTTGATGTTTTGATTAACAGCCAATAGTCCCGAGTGCGACAGCATGAGCATCTATCTGCTGTCAATCAAAACATCAAATGTGTGCACATAACCATAAACAACACTAATAAATTTATGTGGTAACTGACTTGTACCATGCTCCTAAGTGTCACTGCATGACGCAAAGGAAGTTTGGCTCTGTGAGGTGTGAGGTTTACAAAGTGTGCGGTTATATTGATTTATTGTTGTCAATGGCAAAGCAACCTATGCATGATATAGAATTTAATAAACAGATAAAACTAATATGTACAACATACATTGTCCATTCCATAGGTGATATTGATGTTGTCCTGTCATAGTAAGGTTTGGAGTAATCATAATAGGTAAGTCCTTCTGAGAGCCTCTTTATATTTCTTTCTGCATCTTTAAGTCCTATGAGTCCCCACCACTTTTCTGTTCGATGTTCACAGGATGCCGACATTTCAAAAGGTTCTGAATCACCACGGAGGAAATGAAGCAAAGGAAGGCAGTACAACCATGATGGATCTGGTGCATTCTTTCCCTGTTGGTTGATCATTTCTTGTAGAGTTCTAACTATAAACCTGTAAATATGAACATCCAACCATTTCAGTACATTAAACATACACCAATTTGATTAACAATATGCTGGCTTGACGGTTATGACATTTACAGGTACCTTAAATCATCAGAAGAGGGATCGACCAATACAGAGAGTCAACAAAAAAGGTTGAAAAAATACATAGAGGTTATTACCAGAGTGTTTTTCGGTATCGTCAATATCATATAATAGGAATAAAAATTGTATTATGCAAGCCTCTGGCGAGCATAATACATTATTTTTATTCCTAATATATGATATTGACGATACCGAAAAACATGAAGGTAATAATCTCTTTATCATATAATCTCAAGCTTAATACAACATATTTTTGTAAACTGTACACACAACTTTAATTCCAGTCCGCCATTACTAGATATTCAAATGACGTAAGAATATGTAGTACGAATATGTGGCGCAGTGTATTTTTGAATGGAAATGACGTCAAACTCTAATGACGTCATTTTCGATGTCCTTACATCAAAATAAACTAGGGCCTAACATGTTTTGTTTTCTAAATGCTGGACAGCTTTCAGTGTAAAATTGCTATTGAAATGTTTTTATTTGATGACTATGAATGCATGTACGTCAATTATGGAGTGTCACCCAAATGCGTTTGCTTAAATGTCAATAAACCTAGTGTCGTGACTTCAATTAATTTACATCTAATTTGCAAAGTTATCAAATTCTTAAAGTATGTGATCTGAAAAATATCACATACTTTGATTGAGCTGAAAATGTAAGATATTATATGATAAAATAAAACATCAGTATTTTTAACAACCTCTATTAACCTCCATACTAGTGTCCATTTGTTTGTTTGATACACACAAAAAAGGTATATTTCTTTTGAAAAATAAAAACAAATGTACTTAATTTTTATCATGTCTGCATTTATTAGTAGTACTAGTACTTGGTGCAAATTTTTTTATAATATCAGAACTGTCATTAACTCTTTTTATGACCACTGATATTTTGTCCCCAATTGCAGTTTTAATTGGTCAGAACTGATGATTTTTACTTAACATCATTGTTTATACCACATTTCCTAATAAATGATTAGAAACTATATTTTATTATCATTAGGGATATCGTTCACCACTTATAATTGCAATTATCTATCTTGGGTGTTAAATAATATGTACATAACTGACTTTATAAAAGTGAAACTACATATATTAGCTAGTGATGTCCATGTGATTGATTCATTCGAGAAAGATAGAAATAAAAGAACAGAACAATCCCACATTAGGTTGTTTTTTGTGTGTTTTTTTAAAAACCTTTATTCTTTTCCAGCAATCTTTATTAAAATAGTATTTGTACTCAGTTGGTTCACCAGTTGGTTGTAAGAGACTAACATTATCTCGATTTATCTATGTTTGTCTGCTCAACTACCTTTTTGTACCAGATATTGAGAATTAAACTAAGGAGTCGGCTTATCCACAGAGTCAGCTAATACACTGCAATATAGGGTATGTTAAATAATACTTTTTTACTTGTTTTTGTATACATATAAGAACTGTTTTTAATTTGCAGTGAATTTACTTATGTATCAAGTCATAAATTGTATAAAAATTACATAGCATAGTAAAGTGATTTTATAACTAAATTTCTGACTGTTATATACATACAGATAGTACTAAATCAAATAAGTGTCAAGTAGCCTTGTGCTTGAAACATGTATGGGGTCCCTGTAAAAAAAAGTACTCAAATTGTGTGCAAAACTAGGGATGTTGTAAAAACATTTGATTATACTGAAAATAAGCTATGAAAGGTACCATTTTCTTCAGTTAATACTTTGAAGTACATGTAGGGGTTGTAGTACTGATATTTATGGGTCATAGTTTAGTTGATATATAGCATATAGTGTTTTCAAACACAAACACATCGTTGCCTGTGAGATTTTATATTTATCTTTTATGACACCCAATGGCTAGCTCTGCCACTCGCCAAATTCAGCCACTGCAAATTTTAAGAACAGTTGGCAAATTTTATTTTAATTTGGCGAAAAAAAATTGTGTGGTAATTGATTTTTTGTTGGAAAATAGCTACAGGTTATGCATTTTTAGATAATTTGGCAACATTTTCTGATCACACAGAGCAACCTCTTAATAGCCGATGTGTATTTTGTGCTGGAGTATCCATGAACATTCATTCCCTATGGTCGAATCCACACAGCAGTTGTATATCAGTACACAGAATGAATAAGTAGGCCTACACGTACACTGCTTCAAAGAAATATTTAACACAAAAACAATATCAATTATATCACATATTAATCAAATGATTGTGTAAGCATAGATATTGGTTATTTGTATGTGAAAAAAAAAAAAAATTCTGTAAAATGTTCCAGAGACCTTTAATATTTTATCAGAATTCAGTATAATGGCAGGGCCAAAAGAAAGGCCGATTGTTTTTTGTTGAATAATAACGTGCACACTCTGTAGCCTCTAGATGGCTATTTTCAGGCATTATGATACTGTAAATGTTACTAAAATAATCATTTGTTTTATAAAAACCCCACTAATACCAAGAAATATGGTGTAGGCCTACATACATTGTTGTCAAGCTGTTTTATATATTGTGCTGTACTAGCTAAGTTAATGTTTATTACAGCAGTCTTTTATGACCACTTATTTCATTAATTATATCGTGATGACTTTGGATCTGCATGCAAATCATTTAAAACTATGTGTTTACCAAATGTTTACATCCAATAGCCAATCATTAATTAATCAATGTGCTCTAGTGATGCAAGCCTGGAAATAAGTGGCCGGTCACAGACATTTGGTACAAATTTGTCATTTGTTAAGCTCTGACAGTCACAAACTTAATATTTGAGGTAATTTTGTACAAAATCATAAAAATGGGCGTTGTTTTAAATACCCTAAAATTAATGTACTAACATTGTCATTTATGATATTTTAGTTTGTTTTTAGCATTGTTATATCTGTGTGTATAATTTGTATTTACCCAAAGTTAGTTGAAATATAAACTGGGTTTCATACATTATGAAAGATCAATTACATTTAACGGGTGTCAATACTCCACCTACACTAATGCAGATGTGTTCATATATAATCATGTTGCCATCAGATTAGAAGTAGTGATTATTTTTGTTTTACAAATTAAAATAGTATGGTGTTTCATTCCTAAACAAATTTTACGACGTCTTGTACGTTCATCTTCAATAGAAAGCATCAACTGCAGAGGACATCTCATGCAAATGATTTTTATGGATTAAAACTGTGTTCAAGAATATTCACTTTGACTTCAAAACAGGTTTCACAATAAATGTACTTATATGTTTCCAGTTTATAACACAAAACGGACATTTCATATGCACTAAAACATTTTCAATGTCTGCAGTGAAAAGTATTTTGATGATGTTAAAACCCAACTAGACTTATATTCCTCATCTGTTGTAAATTATATTAGTAATCATTTTCTGATTTAGAACACTTATTTTACAAAAAATTTGACATTGAAATGCACTGGTTTATTGAGAATGAGTGTATAGATGAGTTTCACTACACCATGAATAGTTCTACGGGTATAATATAATAGTACATGATTAATAAAGGACAATAGTAACATTATTTCAACATTTGGTTGACAGGCAGTTTCAGTTTTGACAGGCTCAAATTGACTGACATAGGTCATTTTGGAGAAAACTTGAGATGTTTTCTCTTTTATTACCTGTCCTCAAACAAGTGCACACACCAACACACACACCCCCCCCCCCCCCCACCCTTATGGCTAGTAGTCTGGTCCAAACATCCCAAAATACAATGAGATGGCCTAAATTCTTCTACTGTATGCTCCCTCTAGTTCCGGTCACATGACTGGAACTTCCTTCTTTTTCCCTCAGCGCATCACACGGAGAACAGGAAGTGGGGAGGCTCGGGCGGGAATAAATCCTTGATGACGGGTAATGTATCCATAAAAGAGAAAACACCTCAAGTGGTGGGTTCCGTAATCCGTAGATGCACCTGTTATCTTCCCAAGGACCAGATGGAGTCTGACAAGTGGAAGAATAGCCCAACCATGGTAAGCCCCTCTACAAGGGATGCACATCACAGACCAATTTAGGTGATGTTTGTAACAACAACTGGAAAAGGTGGCATCCGTCAGCAATGGCATGTACAGCTCCTAGAAACCCAATGGAACTGGAGTCATTAAACCACATCTCATGCTGGTTCTAACAGGGTGGGAAGGTGTTAGGTAACCTTCCAATGCATTGAAGTGTTAATAAAAACAAGCAACAACGTTATGGGTGCATCCATCAGAACACTAAAATAAATAGGCCCCCAAGTTTTCTGATCAGTACACCAAAGAGCTGCTGGTTCAGTTAAGAAAAACATGTCACCAAAGTGCAGCGCAAACCGTGAATGTTATCCGGACAATTGTCCTGTCACCAAACCAGTGGATGTCAGTGGGTTGATAATCCGCAATGGCCGTAATAAAACGGTCGCGGTAAAAAAACCCAGAACCGCGTGATGGCAACTGGATAACCTGCGGAGCCAGCAGAAATAGCACCAGTGGATGTAGTGACTGACCTGCCGAATATCTTGGGGTCCCAACACAATCCCAACACAATCGACCAGTCCAGCATACTGTTTTCAACACTAAACCGGAATGCTTGCAACTTCGAACCGATGACATCAAGCGAAAACCCCATGATGACTTCCCGTAACTGGCTGCATGGTGAAGACCATGTAGCAAGGTTTACTGTAACTCATTAAGTTGTTATGGTAACATAGACAGAAGATGTAACTGGAACTGCAGTTGGAAAAGCAACCCAAACAGAAGGTGCGCAGGATAGGTATTGTCCTTCCACCTCAACAGCGACAGCGGCGAACTGACGATCAACAGTGTATCTGGAAAAAATGGACGACACAGAAAATCAGCTGTCAGGTAAAGTGTCGGAGACGCTCATAGACAATGGGCTGTACCAGGATGTCATTGACCGCTCAGGAATCTAGCACAGATATATCGAGCCCAGCGGAATCCGTCAAACTGCATGAAGGTCATCATGGAAGACCGACCCGTGGAAGACCGTGGAAAGCGGCTAACAGTGGTGAACTGGACTGTGGATGGTCCTGTTGGAACCCATAACATCTGGCTGGAAGCACGGTGTCATCATGGAAGACCGACTGGCTACCCATTGCGAATGTGGCTGTAGGAATGGCCCATGGTTGCACTGGAAGGCCGTGGTGATCCAGAATGTGTACGGTCCCATCGGGACCAGTCAGCCACCCGTGAAGCAGAGACTGCAGAGCTGGTGTCCCCAAATGGCTCGTTGGGACCGCTGTGTTGAGTAGTGGACAGCTGGTTCGTCTCTAGAGATGAGTGTGATAATCGTCTCGATGTTGCAGAATCCTGTGTGTCACAGGTACTGTATTGCCTATAGGCTACATCGGGATACATCAGAAGCTTGATCTAGACTGCAGAGCTGGTGTCCCCAAATGACTTGTTGGGACCGCTGTGTTGAGTAGTGGACAGCTGGCTCGTCTCTAGAGACGAGTGTGATAATCCTCTCGATGTCACAGGTACTGTATTGCCTATAGGCTACATCGGGATACATCAGAAGCCTTGGAGCTAACATCAGCCGAACATCGGTGACAATGGTCCGTGGGACCCGTGGTAGGCCGTGTAGACCGACTGCGTGCACAGCTTCGATGATTCGAGGACTCCTTAAACTGGACATGAGAGAAGTATGAAGAACGCCGACCCGGCGTAGCAGCTGAAGTCCGTTGCACGTTAGCCGCAGGCTTTGTAGATGCAAAGTCGAAGCCGCAGGATGAACAGCATCAGAAGCTACCAAGACAGGTGAAGACTGGACAGGGCCGGAAACAGGTGTCGCTGGAACCGCATTTTTGTTCACTCATGTACGGACGCAATAATATCATGATGTATTAATTACATGATTTACAGTATATATATTTATTTGTTCATTACTTAGTAGCATCCAATAAAATCATATGATAAATTAGGGAATTATGTCTGTTTGCTGTCACCGATTTATTTGATAAAAGTATGACTATCTTAATTACTTTCTTTCTGGGGGGTTTTTTGTGTACTTTTTCCTGCTTGATTTTGCTTCCTTTTTTGCATGATCATGTTATTATTATTTTTTGTTTGCCTGTCATTTTTTTTGGTATCCTTGTTTCCATTTACCTAGCAGAATACACTGTAATAAATGGTTGCTAAGACTGATCCATAATTAAGAACTGCCAAGTAATGATTATTTCGTCTGAACATAGAATTTTGTGCTCTGCCAAATACAACTGTTTCACTTCACACAACACATCTATAAGAACAATAGCTGTAGAAGTTGAAGTAGTTTTTATTGAACATATTGTTATTGTTAGCAATAATTACTTTGTTACATTTTAAAGCAATGAATACAATAAGATGTGTTTTCTTTTAGCAAACCTCTAATTATCAAAAACATAAACTACTTTATTGCATCTTTTCTCAGTTTCCTTCATTCTTTCTCTCTCTCTTTTAATATTTATTTCTGTTCATATTTAAATTGCAAAAATATATTACATGTACTATCATGACTGTATGTATTATGGAGAAGGTGTATTAAGTTGTATGACCTGTGCCTAATCCATCGTAAGCTATGACGTCACTAGCCTATGATGGTTTTACCAGTAAATGATCTCCATGGGAATGGCTATAAACAAGGCACTAGATAGAGATTCGTGGAATCAACCACTATTAAGCCAAATGCCCATTCAACTCTGATAGATTCTCATTTACAATATGCTAATTGGCTGATAGATTCTCATTTACAATATGCTAATTGGCTGATTTACGTATTTATAAATTACGGTAAATGGTCTTTTAAAGGAAAAAATGTCATGAAATATTTCAATATTTCAATTTAGAATATCAAAAATTCTAAATATAATAACCTTTTAACCTTTTGGAACAAGAGATTTAACACAAATTAGTAATTCTTAAAAGGTTTAAAAGTTATACTTTACTTACGAAAACAATTATATTATTATAAAAATAAGTATAATTATGTTAATTGACAGAAAATGGCAATATGTTTATCAAACATAACAATTACGGTATAGACATAACCAGATCATCGATGAAAGACAGTTGAATGTGACATCTTTATAATAATAATAAATTTGGATATTGTTTTAATTGAAAATATATTAATGCTGTATTATTTTTATAATTTACAGAAATACCATATTATGCACTGTATAAAAAAGGCATAAATCGAAGGTTAACTAGTTTTATTAAATTTTACCAAACTGAGTAATTTTAGATTAAAATAAGTTCACAGCTTTCAGAAAGTAAAATATTTTATGCATTGTGATAATTAGTAAATTTGTGGAATAAGAATCTGAATTTTTGATATGAATTTTTAGTATAAAGATATCACTTACAGTAATTTATGAATATGCAAATTAGCTAATTAACACAATGATCAATGCTGGTTATTTTAACACCAAGTGTATTTCACTATCTTAAAAGATAAGGAAACTGTAGCAATTTTAAGACTATAATAAAAGGTTCAAAATTTTAGGGGTTGCCATGCTTTCTGGAAACTACAACCATTTGTTTCTGACACAACTTATATATATCAGGATCCATATTCATGAAACATCATAAGTCTAGTTTTACATTTAAACATAAATCTACAACTGAAGAGCTATTCATAAAACAACATAAACATAAGTAAAGTTGGACGTAAATATAAGAGTGCCTCCATTTACAACTAACGCTGCACATAAGTCGAATATGTGTGATGAATCAAGCACAATTGCTGTTATTTACTATTATTTGCAGAAAATGACAGCACTTGCAATAACTGAAGCAGTATGGATTGAACATGTTTTTCGTGATCAAATGGATGTTTTTCTTTTCTTTTCCCCCATCAAAACCAAAATGTGGACAAGACAGCCACAAATAATAATAATAATAATAATGTTTAAAACAATTTGTATTATGTATAATAAAAATACTAAATTAATATTTAGACCTAGGTATATTAGGTATACAATAAATAAACACAAAACATATACATTAGGCCTACTTCTCAGTTATCTGGTTCCAGGCGTTTTCTTGTCACTGTTGATCACAAGAGAATAGTAATATTGCACAACAAGGACAGTCATTGCCTGATCCATCCAGTTTTTTCACATTTGCCAATGGCATGGTCCCCGTTCGCGATGTTATTGTTAGCAAATGTGCGTTTTGTGCATGTGTTATTCACCTGGAAGTCATCGTTTCTAATTCTTTTTTAATTTCTCCGGTGAGAGCGTTACAATTGTAGATTTACGTCAAACTAACTTCTTGTACATCAACATAAATCTACGGCAGATGTAAGTGCTAGTCGTAGATGTAACTTTACACCTTTTTGTGAATATAAAAAATGATTGTGTTTTGTTTTACCTTGGAGAGGGGGATCTCTTAAAATAAGGATTGTTTTTAAATTGGCTGCTGCTCTATACACAAAACAGATCTTAATAGGTTTTTTTTTACTTTACTTACTCTTTCCTTGTTGGAAAATTCTGTTTCATAAGTTCATAGTTTGGAAAATTTCTTTGCTCCAAATCTACCTGAAGTAAAAATGACTGCATAAATGTGCCCATTACTTTGTCCCGTTTCTGCATTTTGAGTTCATTGTCTTTCACCAAACACATTATAAAAACAGCAACAGATAATGTATGATCAGCAGTTCCATTTGTTTTCTCTTTCTGAAGAGAGCCTGATATTTCATTAAAGAGTGGCTCCAAGACGATGTCAAAACACTGCAAAACATAAAGAAGTCTCACATATTTATGATTTTTTAAAAGTTACTTACAAGAAACGTATTTGGTTCACTGATAGTTGTAAATTCACAGATGTTTATCTCAATGTATGTTAAAAAGAAAAATCCTAAAAGATAACAATTTGATGCCGGTTATTTTCCAAATTATATTAATCATTTTCCTGACTCCTATATTCCAAAATAAGATGCCTATTGGTTTACTGAGCTTCACTATTTAATTTTCATTTTTGTCAGTAGTAGATAATGGATTAATTTGTACAGACCACCTTAGAATATCCATGTGTCAAGTTTAAGAATCTTTGAAAATGTTCAATCTAAAACTTTTATTAATAATTTTAACATTTAATAAAAATTCAAAAATTTAAATTTCTATTTAAAATGTTCAATTTTTTTTTTTTTTTAAATAAACAATTTAAAAAATTTCAAAATATTTCTCTATTAGAGAATCATAGTACAAGTTAATTTTTTAATGTTAAGTTTCTATTTAAAATGTTTAAATTTAATACCAAATTCAAAATTCAAATATTTCAAAATTTCCTAAAAGTCTGTCTATTAGTTTATGAAGACTCCTCCAGAGAATCATAGTACCAAGTTTCAGAACTACCAAATCAAAACCCCAGGAAAAGATAGACTTTCACATTTTGAAAAACTTGAAATATCCTAAATATCTCTGTATTAGTTTGTGAAGGTTTCCCCAGAGGATCACTATACCGAGGTTCAGAATAATTTAATCAAAACTGTAGGAGAACATAGACTTGAAAGGAAACTGTGAAAGCAGATGGATGAACGTTCGGTCGGTCGGACAGACACCAGTATTACAAATGCTCCACTGACAATATCATAACAGAGCTAAAAATATATATGATATATAACAAAGTAATCAATTACTGAAAAATGTTTGCAATTAGATACTTGCATCTGAGAAAAAAAATTCATCAATAAATGTGGAATCCAAATCAATCATCTGAATCCTCAAACAGCCCATTATATTGGAAATTCTTTGGAGTAAGTCTTCAGCAGGTTCTGAACCATTTCCATTCTTCAGAGATTGAACAATCTCCTTTGGAGATGGAAGAAAGTGTTCTGCAGCCTTCCTTGTGTCATTCTTGACCTTTTCTCCTGTGTTTTTAAAGAAATTTTTTAAACTTTCAATCCATGTACTGCTTGGCTTAGGATGATACACAAAGCCATCATACTGATGCCATTCTTCTGAAAAATGAATTGCATAATTTATTAGGATAACAAAGCAGATAGTACATATTATTATATAGTTTATTGCATGAGCTATACGGAATTTATGAAATGAGTTTGGGAATTCTTTTATTTCTGAATTAATAGCGAGGGGTATAAAACAATTCCCAAACAAGTTTCATAAATTTAATATGTAACTTCTGCAAAAATTATAAATTATTTATTATCCACAAATTGTGATCTAAAATAAATGTTTAATATGATTGTAATAGCTTCACAATAGATGTTAACAAGGTATTGTTATTATCCATGCCATAACGATAACTTGGGGAAAATATAACATTCATGTAACCCTTTATTGTAGACTATATGGGTAATAAAAATAAAGTACATTATGAACAATAAAAAAAGGTTAATATTTCTGCACTTCCACTGTTAATATAAGACACAAATTTATTTGTTTGTCATTGGGTGCACAGGGCTTGAAATTGGCAGGGAGCATGAGGCAGTTCCCACTCAAATTACACAAGTTGCTTTCTGATAATCAGTTTCACAAACAGAGTTAGGATTCCATCTTAAAGCATCATAAAGAAATTGATCTATGTCCCAACAAAGTTGACATTAGAATGACCAATATAAATATTTGATATTGTAATTTTAAAAAATTGATTAGTTTACATTTATAGAAAATGAGAGTAAAATGTATATCACTTCAAGTGATTTAGACCTGTATCTCAATTTCTAGCAGATGCTTTCAGTTTTAACTGTCAGAAGCAGAGACTGCTTTCCATTCCACAATGTGACATTATGAATTCCGAGCCTTGGTGGGTCTATATAAGAAATTTGTTGGAAAACTGATTATAACACAATATAATATAGATCAGATGCCTGACAATATCGAGACTAAAATGGACAATTGAAGGAAAAATTACCTTAATTATCAAAAATATAATACCTGAAGATTTTCTCTTGTGTGGAAGGTGGAAATGTCTATTAGGGTCATCATATTTTGTCTTGGCTATCATAAAATGAACACACTCATGTTCTACACCACTCTTCCTCACAAATACATATTTGTATGGAAAACCTCCATTCCGAGTATCTTTTGGCATTCTTACAGCCAGTGAATACTCATGGCAACTTCCACTTGTCCTGAAAACCAAAACACTGGATGTACTAATCATGTTTGGGTCCAATTTTTTAAGTAATTTAAAAATATACCTAGATTGATAAATGTTTATTATGTGCACTAATATGAGTAACTTTACTAAATTCAGGGCTTCTAGAATGTGTATAAAAATAGCCACGATTGAAAATTAACTAGCCCTATTTTAAGTAAATACAATTTTACTAATAGTAATAATCAGATAATTCTCTTACCTAAAGAGGGAGACAGAGCTTAAGCACTCTTAGATTGGGGGGTGGGGTGAGGGTGATCAGGATATTCATATTTACAAAATGGACTTAAATGCAGCATTTTACCAAAAAACAATTCACTAGCTGTCGGGCATGGCAACAGTAGTTATTTACTAGCCCAACACTGAATATCACTAGCTATGGAAGTGGGGCTACCATAATCTAGAAGCCCTGCTAAACATAACCATGGGTCTGCTGTACAAGGTACGAGTGCTTGCCATTTCACTTACAATCTTCTTAAGAACTGAAATTTAAATGTAATTTTTTATCTTGAGATTCTTGAAAAGAATTGTAATAAAAAGGTCTGTCATACCTTTTTTTTTTTTTTTTAAATGACATTTTTCACAAATGTCCTTTTACCGTATCAGTTTCAATGCTATTATTAAATAGCTCTTAAAACACTTAAGTACTACAGACTACTGTGACTATGTAATTACAGAATCTTAGATATATGAGGTAGACATAATAAGAATTGCTTTCAGTAAAAATATTGCATAACATGTATTTTCCAACAAAATTAGTTGAACTGATAATAATTATATATCTCCAGATTAAACCATGTATGAATTTGAAAGGTCATGGAAGCTGATTTTCCAGGTTTGGTATGCAAAGCAGAAATAATTAAACTCAGTATAACTTGCATCCTAAACAAAATTAAATTGCCAGAAGGAGATTGCAGATAGAGTGAGCCAAACATCAATTCAGTAATATTAATTACAATCAAAGAGTCACTGAAAAATTTCATTTTTATTCCATATTAAAAAAAAATTATTGTGAATATTACATACTGTTTTGCTATAAATGACTAGCTGCCATTTCATCTTAATTTGCATTATACTACCAAATACTTTCTGTTGGTGTGAACAGTACAACTAGCATATTCTCAAAAAGCTCTTGGAATAAATTAATGGCACAAATGGCAAAGAATTACAGTAGTTGCTGCAGTAGACATGGTGATTCCACCTCTCTCTCCCCCCCCCCCCATATATTTCTTGTCAAAAAGTTCACAACACGTTCACCAAGACTAGTTTCAGCTACATTATTTGTCCACTTGAAAATCATTCAGGAAACATTTGTGTGGATCTTGATTCCGTGATTAGTTGGTTTGAGAGGGAGGTATGGTTTTATTGACAAACAAACAGTATATATGCTCCCATTGCTTCATCTATAGATGTTTCATGGTGAAGAGAGTATGGTGTATTGCACTGCACACAAATATCCTCCAAATATAAGTGAACATGTGACAACTTGTCATATCCAGGTTGTGTGGGTTTGTTGAAATATTAGTAATATGAAAATAATGATAAAGCTTGTAAAAAATGTATCCATGGAGAAATACATATCCTAGTTTTAGGCAATCACAATTCCCATAAAAATGTTGAAGCCAATGAAAGCTCAAATTTTGTTTATTCAAAGCTGTTGGAAATAATTTCAAATCAGTAGCATTTTAGTAAATGTTTGACTGCATATCAGTTAGTTTCTTCGGCTATTTTTGCGTACAACTTCCCAGGGAATAGTTACTGCAAATAGTCTATTTCCTTAGCATAATGTTTGAAAATTTTGCAGCACCTATAAGCTCTGTGAATGCATCTATATGCATGTCAGTCAACACTGAACTCCATGTTGTAGTTTGATTCAGATGCGGTTCTATCTAGATTTCTTTCTCAGGTCCGCTATTGAGGTCATTTATAAAAATTATGAAGTTAAATCAGTACTCAAATCCAAATCAAAACTATTAATTAAACTATAACTGTTCAAATCAGATCCATTTTCCTTTCTTTTTTTTTCAAACAAATAATAATGCTGAACAAAGCCACAAGGCCAGAAGAATGACCTTCAACCTACTGAATGCAGACTATACTTATTATATTAACCAATTTTGTATATACGTCATGCTTGGCATTCAACAACGTGTACAGGCAGCATTTGACTTGTTGCCAAAACAAACAACATGATTCGAGTCGGAATTTGATCTCAAAGACTTAATAGCTTGTTTCAAAGATAATTTAAGGCTGTTTAATATTCTGATATGAACAATATGCATAAAGTTTTGCAAAAAACATGTTTAATATATGTTACAGCAATAATTAATGTTCGACATTTTGGCACATGTAAACAGCCTTATGGAGGAGGAGAACATAACTATTTTTGTTATTAATCATGACTGAAGACCATTTTCCAATGAAAATAACAAATTGAATTAAAAAAAACATTAAGAACAAATCATAGTAATCTCACATCTAGATTGTGGCTACATTGAATAAATTTTTTATAAACATACCCAGTTCTGTTCATCTTCCACCTACGAGAATCCCACTTGTACAATACTTCTGTCCCAAAAGTAATATATATGTCTTCTTCAACTGGATCAAATTTTTTACTATCTGCAATTATGACATGGAACACCACATCTACTTTATCAGCATGAGACCTGAAACAACAAGGTCATATAGTTAAAAATATAATTTACTGGAAATATATATAGTACGTATATATGAGCATGAACACAAGAGTCCTGTTCAGTGGTACCGTAATAGCTTTGATTAAATCTGGCTAATGCAGAACTCCATGAATGTCAGTTCCCTTGAATCTGGCTTAGACAAAGTCCACTGTTCATTTATGTATTCACCGACTGCTGGTGTGCAAAATATCAAAAATTACATTATTAATATACTACTTTCACTTGCATATTAGAACAAAGACATGAAAATAAAATTAAAACTGGATAAAGAATAAGGTTTTTTTAACAACTGTAACTATGAATATTGTAGGAAAATTATTTGAAGTAAATGCTGCCATACAATAGCTTTAGCAAAATAGTTTTGCAGTAAGAAATAAATATTTCATTTTTATCATCTTGGGTTTATGGCTGAAATAACCTACCGAGTTATTCTTTGTGTCCTCTGGTCATTTTGTACAGACTGATTATTCTGCAAAGAAAATTCAAATGTACCATTAGTTTTTGTGAAACAAACAAGCTGTCACTGTCAATATTATAAATATCTTTAAGTTATGTCAACAAATCTAATCAATGCCCAGAGTTATTTTACGTCTAGATGACCTTTCATGTTTAACGACACCCAGCACAAAAATAAACATCAGCTATGTGGTGTCACAAAAGGAAAGTATATAAAAGTATTTGCTAACATACAGTAATGGATTTAGAATGACTCTTAAGTGGACAAGAACAAATGTTAACAAACACAAACATGTTGGCTCATAAATGTCAAATTCACCAATAAAGTTAGTTTGTTTTGTTTAACAACACCACTAGAGCACATTGATTAATTAATCATCAGCTATTGGATGTCAAACATTTGTTAATTCTGACATGTAGTCATCAGAGGAAAGCTGCTACATTTTTCATTAATTTAGCAGCAAGGGATCTTTTATATGCACCTTCCTATAGACAGCTGTGGTGCACTGGTTAGAACAAGAAAAAACCCAATCAGTTGAACAGATCCACTGAGGTGGTTCAATCCTGTGACATAAGCATTTCAGGTGAGTGCTCAACCGACAGTTAAATCCTGCCCACTAAATCCACCAATAAAGACTGGCAGAAGTAATAGGGCAAAATGGTTGTTACTTAACTCTGC
The DNA here is from genome assembly GCF_016097555.1 of Gigantopelta aegis. Lineage (NCBI taxonomy): Eukaryota > Metazoa > Mollusca > Gastropoda > Neomphalida > Peltospiridae > Gigantopelta > Gigantopelta aegis. Next base: position 10,578,129 of record NC_054702.1, on the reverse strand, counting down.
ATTCCTGTCGTACATGTTTATATACAATATTTAAAGGAACACACACTTTGTTTCAGAAAAGATTCAACAGTGAAATTTTAAAAGTACGTATGTGCAACTAAACAGTGAGAAGTATTGTATGAATATGTAAATAGGCTCTTGGGGAATCCCCCAAATTTTCAACACATTAATGCTGGTTTTATTGATGCAAATGGATTTGATTAGCCAATCAAATAGCGCATTATATACAGAGTGAAGTAGAATAATATTTTTATTACATAAAATATGATACATGACATACACTAACTAAACACTTACTCGAGTATCCTTCTTGCCTTCATGTTTTTGGGGCTGCAATTCTTTGTTTTTCTTCTCATTCTTGGATAGATCATCCTCCCTACTGGTACCTGTAGATGGTTCATGTTTGGTCGCTTCATGTTTCTCGGGCTGCGGTTCTTTGTTTTTCTTCTCATTCTTGGATAGATCATCCTCCCTACTGGTACCTGTAGATGGTTCATGTTGGGTTGTTTCGTGTTTCTGAGTCTGCAATTCTTTGTTTTTCTTCTCATTTGTGGATTGACCATCCTCCCTAGTGGTACCTGTAGATGGTTCACGTTGGGTCGCTTCGTGTTTTTGAGGCTGCAATTCATTGTTTTTCTTCTCATTCTTGGATAGATCATCCTCCCTAGTGGTACCTGTAGATGGTTCATGTCGGGTCGCTTCATGTTTTGGGGGCTGCAATTCATTGTTTTTCTTCTCGGTCTTGGATAGATCATCCTCCCTAGTGGTACCTGTAGATGGTTCATGTTGGGTCGCTTCATGTTTCTGGGGCTGCATTTCTTTGTTTTTCTTCTCATTCTTGGATAGATCATCCTCCCTACTGGTACCTGTAGATGGTTCATGTTGGGTTGTTTCGTGTTTCTGAGTCTGCAATTCTTTGTTTTTCTTCTCATTTGTGGATTGACCATCCTCCCTAGTGGTACCTGTAGATGGTTCATGTTGGGTCGCTTCATGTTTCTGGGGCTGCAATTCTTTGTTTTTCTTCTCATTTGTGGATTGACCATCCTCCCTAGTGGTACCTGTAGATGGTTCATGTTGGGTCGCTTCATGTTTCTGGGGCTGCAATTCTTTGTTTTTCTTCTCATTCTTGGATAGATCATCCTCCCTACTGGTACCTGTAGATGGTTCATGTTGGGTTGTTTCGTGTTTCTGAGTCTGCAATTCTTTGTTTTTCTTCTCATTTGTGGATTGACCATCCTCCCTAGTGGTACCTGTAGATGGTTCACGTTGGGTCGCTTCGTGTTTTTGAGGCTGCAATTCATTGTTTTTCTTCTCATTCTTGGATAGATCATCCTCCCTAGTGGTACCTGTAGATGGTTCATGTCGGGTCGCTTCATGTTTTGGGGGCTGCAATTCATTGTTTTTCTTCTCGGTCTTGGATAGATCATCCTCCCTAGTGGTACCTGTAGATGGTTCATGTTGGGTCGCTTCATGTTTTTGGGGCTGCATTTCTTTGTTTTTCTTCTCATTCTTGGATAGATCATCCTCCCTAGTGGTACCTGTAGATGGTTCATGTGACTGTGAATTATGACTGTTGGTATTATTCTTTTGGAACACTGAACTGCTTCCATCCACAGTCACAGGATCTGATGTTTTCCCAGTACCAAAGACTGGTGGATATTTCTCTACATCATCTGGTTTCAATTCAGGGGTTTTGCTTTCAGCAGATTCAACTAAACTACTTTCACTAGTATTAGATGGATAGGAACTATCAAGCTGGGTTCCAGCTTTGGCATTTCTAGAATCATTTGAACTATGGTATACAGTATCTGATGTGTTCCCTGTCACAGAGACTTCAGGAGGTATATTGTGCCTTTTAATCACATCACCAATGATTTGTTTAGCTACATTTTCCTCTTTCCTTTCAGAACTTGGTAGATTATTAGCTTTTGATTTTTTCTTTCTTTTCTTTTTTTTCTTTTTCTTTTTAAGCTGGCTCACTTGTGAAATTGTACCTTGAGTTTCTACTTCTGGACCCGATGCCAGTGACTCTGACTGACTGTTTAATGTGTCACATTCACTTTGGTCTTCAGCTATGATAAGGGAAAAAAAAACGTATATTAAAAACAACTGATGACTATTTAAATACAATGCACATGCATATCTTGAAACAAAACATAACCATTACCCTTTAGTGAAATACGCTCAGGACATCCCACAAAGATTTTAAAATTCAATGTGTTTTTTTGATTGAGTGAACTTTCTTTTTCCTTTCCTTCAACAATTATCTTTCAATATGTATTGTTATACAGTTACCTAATTAAAATAAATTAAAAACATTTTGTTTTGGGGAAACACATTGTGCATATATACCTGTATATATAGTCATAGTTAGAGCTGGGCAGTATACCGTATATACTGTATATATACCATTCAGTATTGGTATCATGTTAGTACCAATTTACCATACCAAGCAATCTCAAAATACCAAAATTTCGGTATTGAAAAATGTTTCCCGCCATTTAGTAAAGCACTAACAATATATCTGATGAATGCAAAATAGATAAAAAGGAGAGAGAGATGTGGGCCTTTGTGTATAGAATTTAATTTTATTTAAATGAAATTAGCAGGTGAGACTTAACTTGAGCATTCATTTAAAACCAAGTATTCCAAAAATACTGCACAATATCAGAATCGTATCAATACCAAATACCTTACTGATACTGAGGTAAATCACCCCAAAAATACTGATAATGAACCTGAAATTTCAATACCGCCCAGCTCTAGTTATAGTGATTATTATTAAAGAAGTAAAGTTTGTTTTATTTAACGACGCCACTAGAGCACATTGATTTTTTTATCTTATCATCGGCTATTGGACGTCAAACATATGGTCATTCTGACACTGGGTTTTTTAGAGGAAACCTGCTGTCGCCACATAGACTACTCTTTTACAACAGGCAGCAAGGGATCTTTTATTTGAACATCCCACAGGCAGGATAGCACAAACCATGGTCTTTGTTGAACCAGTTATGGATGACTGGTCGTGCAAGTGGTTTACACCTACCCATTGAGCCTTGCGGAGCACTCACTCAGGGTTTCTGGATTAAAAATCCTATGCCTCGACTGCGGAGCACTCACTCAGGGTATCTGGATTAAAAATCCCATGCCTCAACTGGGATCCGAACCCAGTACCTATCAGCCTGTAGACCGATGGCCTAACCACGATGCCACTGACGCCGGTATATTATTAAAGAAGTACAGTGACCTTATGCATCCTCAAAGAGTAATTAACATTCTGGGTGGCTCACTTTAAATAAAAAAAAGTTTATCAATACAACAAATTATTACATAACAAAGAGATAGCCAGTAGATTTTTGTCCAAATGTGATGCTGATTTTTTAGGCCTGCAAGGCTTTATCTAAATTTAAGTATATGAGATGTAAAACAACAATGCACCTTAAATTATGTTGAAAGAATATAATTATGTAATATTACCATCAGAAGCAGTTTCTGTTACAGCCTTGGCTCTTGCATCATGACCCTCTCCATAATCTTTGGAGTCACTTTCACAATGTGCTTTCCCATCGGTGTTGTGAAGAGAATCAAGACATTCAAACAAAGATGGGTCTACTTTAAGTCCACATTCTGAGCAGAACTTTGCATCAACAGTTAGTGTGTTTCCACAAGGTCCATTTAAGCCAGGACATTTAACAGAATGCTTAACATTTGGTGTTAGGTTGACTCTTGTTCCACAGTTGAGGCAAAATTTGGACAAGGATGAAATCTCAGTCTGGCAAGAAACACACTTTATCATAGTTGTTTCTGAAATATAGAATGAAAATACCTTTTTTTATTACTTAATAGTATATTGTTAAACTGTATAAGATTTTCTTTTAGTTACTTTATTATTTTAGAATAATTTGTCAAACAGACATGCTTCCACAAACGCAGTTGTTAAATTTATTAAGATTAGGAACACAAGTGTGTGTGTTTTTATTATTTGAACTATAAACCTTTAAAAATGGCCTGAATGCCAACCGTTGGTCAAGGGATGCCAACAATTATTAGGCATGTCCTCCACCATTTTATTACACTGCGGATGAAGAGAGACCCATGTGATATAAATCGTCTCTCACAATGTGAAATATGGTTTTTGAAAGGTCATGACAACTGTGAAAAGATCTTCATGCAAAAAGGGTATGCATGGTTCTTTCGATTTATATTTTTATAATCGGAAAAATACTTGCTGTCAATTCTTATAACACATTACATATTTTAATAAATTTGTTTAGGCTTGAATATGTTTATAATATTGTTTAACAAGTGTAAACTTCATTGATAGATAGATGTGTGGTGCAGGAATGCAAAGTTTCATTGATACTAAATTTGGTGACGTCCTTTTCCCAGTCTTGTTCAGTTGTTTTGGAAGTACCGGCCTCATGGCGTCGTGGCAGGCCATTGGTCTACAGGCTAGTAGGTACTGGGTTTGGATCCCAGTCGAGGCATGGGATTTTTAATCCAGATACCGACTCCAAACCCTGAGTGAGTGCTCCGCAAGGCTCAATGGGTAGGTGTAAACCACTTGCACTGACCAATGATCCATAATTGGTTCAACAAAGGCCATGGTTTGTGCTATCCTGCCTGTGGGAAGCGCAAATAAAAGATCCCTTGCTGCTAATCAGAAGAGTAGCCCATGTAGTGGCGACAGCGGGTTTCCTCTCAAAATCTGTGTGGTTCTTAACCATATGTCTGACGCCATATAACCGTAAATAAAATGTGTCGAGTGTGTCGTTAAATAAAACACTTCTTTCTTGTTTTGGAAGTAATTCTGTGCGATTTTTTTTTCATTGATATGTGATGCAATGAATAAAATTCTATACTTGTTCTTGTTTGTACATTGCTCACGATTAAAAAAACTTGTAATATAAACAGTGTCACACATAAACGAGTATAGTATGTACTGTACGATTCTTTCCTATTAGTATTACCTTCAGTTTCATGTTGAGTCATTGGCTCTAACATGGAATGAAAAGTGAAACTTAAAGAAATTCCAAATTAGATTATATCACTGTGGCACTAACTGAATATCTCAGAAAGACTTTAATATATAAGACAAGTTAAAAGTTTGTTTTGTTTAACCAGAGCATTAATTATGATAACCATTTGCTATTGGATCATGTCAATTAGAGATCAATAAATAGGGATAGTCTGTGTATTTAAGAACCACTGAAATAGTATGTAACTTTATTTTAGTCAAAATTAGACATCCCTTCTCCTCCGTATAATGCTCTTTAATACTATATACTGTTATGCAGACCATTATGTAAGGCTTGGCTATTGGGTAAGGTTGGGACAAGCCATAGGAACTAGGGGAGGCTGGGGAAGGGCTGTGTCCTACTCCATATATATATATATATATATACTCCATATATATATATATATATATATATGTATGTATATATGTATGTATGTATGTTAGTATGTATGTATGTATGTATGTATGTATGTATGTATGTATGTATGTATGTATGTATGTATGTATGTATGTATATATATATATATATATATATATATACATGTATATATATATATATCTATATATACAGTCAAACTTCATTAACTCCACCGTCGATCTCTCGAAAACTTCGATCTCTCGATCTGAAGCGACAGTCCCGACTGACTTGCTATACAAGCTAGTAATAACGGCCTTCGAAAACTGAAACTTCGAAAACTTGATAAACTTGATCTCTCGACATAATTTTTTGGTTCCGGCATAAAGATTTAATAGAGTATGCACCTCTAAAACTCAACACATGTAGGTTGATCAAACTGTCGTTGCCTATAGTATTTTAAAAACAAATGTATTGTCAATCATGTCAATCAAGCGAAGCGCATTTGTCTTGGGTGGTCTTGGCTGTCGTGGATTAAGGTGATAATTACAGAATAACAGATCGCCGACTAAGCAGAACGAACTGATCCTGTGTGTGGTTGTCAGTCTTAGTACATCATGGAGAGCCTCATGACGTAATACATAATTACAGAAAGAGTCTGGTTAACTTCAAAGAGCATTTGTAATAATTGTTAGCGCTGTTTGTTTTTGTTTAGCTTTTCAGTTAATGTTTATCAATTACCAGTCATTTAGTTATGTTAAAAATCGATACATCACATATCGAGCACTTTGGGGAAGGACCTGGTAATGTGGAGATAGCCAGATCGGTTTTAAAATGTTCTGCTTTCTTGTCATCCAAGCAGACCGGCCTCGGTGGCGTCGTGGTAGGCCATCGGTCTACAGGCTGGTAGGTACTGGGTTTGGATCCCAGTCGAGGCATGGGATTTTTAAGCCAGATACCGACTCCAAACCCTGAGTGAGTGCTCTGCAAGGCTCAATGGGTAGGTGTAAACCACTTGCACCGACTAGTGATCCATAACTGGTTCAACAAAGGCCATGGTTTGTGCTATCCTGCCTGTGGGAAGCGCAAATAAAAGATCCCTTGCTGCTAATCGGAAGAGTAGCCCATGTAGTGGCGACAGCGGGTTTCCTCTAAAAATCTGTGTGGTCCTTAACCATGTCTGATGCCATATAACCGTAAATAAAATGTGTTGAGTGCGTCGTTAAATAAAACATTTCTTTCTTTGTCATCCAAGCAATTCCGCATAGGGCCCAGAAATCGGGGTGGGTAGCCAGATTGGAGAAAGAAAGTACAGGTGTGAAGCGTAAATCATTTTGTGTAAGACAAATATACTTAGTGTTATTCGGCATTCAGTGTTTTATTTGTTAGTTATGTTTCGCCATGTTTTGACATCTGTAAAATATGTCAGCGTTCACTATATAATTAAATTTCGGTTATTTATATACGTATGTAAATGCCCTCTTTTTGGGGGGTTCTTTTTTCTGTCAATAAATACATGTAGCATATATGCTTCAAATTCATCAGGGTTATTATTTTTTTGTTATTTACTTACTTTTACAATATATGCAAAATGAATGTACCACAGGCAACAGCTGGGGTGTGGCGACAGTGATATATTTGTTCGCCTTTCAATTGGGGATGCATAGTTTACAGAGTTTAGAGTTAGGTAGCGAAGCGCATGCTTGTTACAATATTTAGCCAAATCAACCAGCTGTAATGCAGTTTCAAATATGAACTCATATATTAACTTTGAAAACTCAAACTCCCTGAAACTCGAACTATTTCCTCGTCCCCTTCAAGATCGAGTTATCGAAGTTTGACTGTGTATATGTATATGTATATGTATATGTATATGTATATGTATATGTATATGTATATGTATATGTATATGTATATGTATATCATATAATATCTTAAATTTTCAGTGCAATCAAAGTATGTGATCTTTTTCAGATCACATACTTTAAGAATTTGATAACTTTGCAAATTAGATGTAAATTAGTTGAGGTCTCGGCACTAGGTTTATTGACATTTAAGCAAATGTACTTGGGTGACACTCCATGATTGATGTATGCATTCATAGTCATCAAATAAAAACATTTCAATGACAATTTGATACTGAAAGCTGTCCAGCGTTCAGAAAACAAAAAACCTTAGGCATAACTTTATTTTGATGTAAAATACACAGCGCCACATATTATTACATCTAGTAATGGCGGACTGGAATTAAAGATGCGTGTACAATTTACAAAAACATGTTGTATGATAAAGAGATTATTACCCTCGTGTATTTCGGTATCGTCAATATCATATATTAGGAATAAAAATAATGTATTATGTTTGCCAGAGGCTCGCATAATACAATTTTTATTCCTAATATATGATATTGACGATACCGAAAAACACTGGTAATAACCTCTATATATAGGTAAAAATATGGCTGGAGCCACCACCCTCATTATGGAGGCTGTGACCCCCACCCCATTCCAGATATCGTTCCTACGGGTCTGCTGAAGAAATTCCCTACCCGTTCACAAACAAGCCATGTGACAACCAACATATTTATATATAATAATGGGTATAATAATATAATGATGTCATTTTGTGATGAACATGTATTGTTTTTTTGATCTGGAAAATCATGGACATGTATTTCACCTCAGTCGAGTTGTATGTATATACATGTATATATATATGGTAACACATTTTATTTTTTTAGGGACAGTCGGGCAATCGGAACCACAAATATTATTTTATTTGGACTTGTCAAATATGATCTTTTTTTGTATAAATTTTTTTTATTTACATTTTTAGTATTTTTGTTGCAATTAACCAGCAATTGAGTCCTTCCACTTTTTTCCTATTAATTTCTTGATGTTTACGGCAATCACGGCAAATGAGATATAAATTGCCATAGCTAAAGAGCATCGCCGACAGAACTTTTATACTTCCAGTAAAGCTCAACAATGGCAAAATGTATACATCTGGTGTACATTATGTGCTAATATTTAACATTTTTACATCTGAAATATGTCTACCTACAGCAAAATACCCTTTCAGTCATCTTTATTTGATGTAAATGTCACTTTTTAACAAATTGCTCAATACTATATTTAAATAATAGAAAAAGAAATCTCAGCTTGTTTGGAAACAATTTAAAAATCTTGTTTTTAAGATCTCGGTATCTTATCATTCCAGGGAACATTTTGTTTTCAAAATCTTGATTTGTGGTACTTCTTGTCTACTGAAAATTGATTGGTAACTATTGTTTATTGTTTTATTGTTGAAATCTTTGATTGATGTATGCATTCATAGTCATTTTTATTGTTGAAATCAAGATTTCAACAATAAATCAAGATTTCAACAATAAAATAAATCAAAGAACAGTACAGTGTACATGTGTTTATTGTTTTATTGTTCTGATACTTGTGTAGCAAATCACAACATGATACTGAACAAAATGTTACCTGCATTCTCTCTCACCGTTTTCCTTTCTAATTTTATTTTGTCAAAAAGCTAAACATCTCTTTACTGATGCTATGATTATGTTATATATTTGTTTAATTTAATATACTAGTATTTGCTGATGTTAAAAGCATATTGGAAGGCAGTGATTCAGGGCTCCCCAAGCCTGACATTGTTATTGATCTGGGGATAATACAATTTATAATTAAAAACTATATGATATTTATATTAACACTATTGGCATCTACAAAGTGATATTGAAAATTTCAGGTAGTCTGCTTGAAATTTTATTGGTAAAGTGTGTGGACATAATGTAATATATTATTTGTTCACAAATTTTTTTATCTTTCAAAACATTTATTCTTAATCCTAGCTGTGACATATTTTAAGAAACAGTATAAATCTGTAATGTGTGATTTTACTATGTTAAGAGATGAACAATTAATATAACATCCACTTGCAACATATTTTTATGATATTTAATGCTGCTGTATTTATGTATTACATATGTTGTCTATGTGAATTACTGTAGATCCTGAAATTAACGCGTCCCTAAATTAATGCGAGTGACGGTGGGCAGACTAAAATGCGACATGAAATTAATGCGAGTGGCCTCCCTTTGAAATATTACTTTTCTAAGAACAATCGTCTGTGTACTTTTCGGTTAAATCCGAGTTAAAGGTCTTTTCAATGAGATCAACTCGCTAACATGTCTGTGTACACATCAATTACTCTGTTTAGTCCCTTATGTTTTTGGTGAGATCAACTCAAAGCATATGTTTTTAGCAATCATTTACGTAATGTGTATATTTAGTTAAATCTGGTTAAACATGTATGCACTATTACAACTGTATCTTTATCTGTGAATGGTGATTTCTGAAAGAACAATTCACCGACAAAGTTGCATCAAACTTGAACAGTAAAAACAAAGAAACCATTGAACTCAGGATTAGCGTGCTAAAACATATTCATGCACGATGGATCGTGTCGGCTATTGACAGGGTGGCCAAAGACCCTGCAATCGTCACACGTGGCTGGCTGCTTGCTGAACTGTTGGACAATTAGTCTGTCTTGCCTACAATGAATTGTTTTCCAGTTGTATGTTATAAATATATTAGAATTTTAATATTTTTTTTGTTTTAATAACATGGGCCACATAGACAAAAACATAGAAATAAATGCGTCATATTATTAATGCGAATAACACGATCTCGCATTTTTTGCATTAATATTATGATCGCATTAATTTCAGGATCTACAGTATTTGGACGCATTGCAGCAAAGGATGTAATTGAGAGAATAATGGGAGTGCATATTGACACAGTCCTTTGCCTGTCAGTACAACTGGGTTGGCAGGAGGAAAAAAAATGGCATCAGGAAATTAATTAATATAGTGGGTTTCCTCTCTAAGACTACAGTATATGTCAAAATGACCAAATGTTTGACATTCAATAGCCGATGATTAATAAATCAATGTGTTCTAGTGTTACTGTTAAATAAAACAAACTTTAAGTACTTTCATTTTAACTCGAGGGAAATGTTATATGGTTGTTTTATTTTATAACAGTAACAAAGTTTGAACAAGGTGACATTTGCATATACTGAATACACACAAACAAACTTTTTATTCAGAGGTATATACTTTAATTTTAAATAATTTCAGGTGTATATTTAAGACTAAACTGTTGAGATCCTTTTAGTATGACATCTTTATCTTCTGCATTTGTCATTGCAGCACTTGAGGAGGAAAGGCAACGTGCGAGGCCAGCAGCCATGAACACGTAGTCGGAATCCGAAAAAGATGATGAACAAGATTGATATGTAGTTCGATAATAAATGTTACAACTGTGCTTTTGTTATTCTTAATTACTTTGGTCAAATGTTGGCACAACGTTGGGCCAACTATATAACATGGTATGAAAATGTTGGCACAATGTTGATATAATGTGGAATTACCAACATTGAGACGTTGGCCCATCGGACAAAATGACCATGTGCCAACGTCGGCAGTCTACGTTGGGCCAACGGTATGGTTTACGTTGGGCCAACCATGGTGTGCTATCTGGGAAACCATTTATTTAGACACGTGAAAATGTTGGCGGACAAGTAAATTTCTACATGTTTTTGTCCGTTGGACTAGTAAAACATTCTGCTTATTTTTATCTCTGAGGATACATATACAAACTGAAATGTATGGGAAGGACACTGTGGCAAACCATGTAAAGCACCGCTGTTGGTGCCATGGTGAAATTCGAACCCTGCCATCACAAAAGTTGACTGCTTTAACTAGTCCAATGTTAAATATAGTACATGTATAAGTTATTATTATATAATTATAAGTAAAACAAACACAAATTAAAATACATTGTAAAATGTTCACTAAAGAACTTTATAAATGAAGCAAAAAAACCCAACAAACGGCTCGATTTCCAAGTTAATCATTTAATACTTAGAATTTGTTATCATTTTGATAAATTTTAGGTTCCATTGATGACTGACCCACTTTAACATTTTTCTATCAATTTACCAATATTTTATCCCAAAGTTACTAAATTTATGAAGTTACAAACCCATTGTGCCATTGTGTAGTAACAAACCAGCAGAGACGTCTTCTCTTGTCTACGTGCTTCTTTCTACTGATTACGTGACGATGCGTCACTCCCAATTTCTGGGAAATAAGGAACCGAAAGTGAAACTTGGAAGTTTCTGAAAATAATGGCCACACCTTAGGTTATACTATACTAAATAAAATCCCACATGCGACAAAGTTGACGTAATATATTAAGTTCTAAACTCCTCCGAAGAAATTGAAACCTTTAATTATTCATTTTCAGTGTCATTAGTATACATACGTTTCAAGCACAAGGCTACTTGACCAGGTCATAGGGGTGCAAAGCGCTAATGTCAGCTAAGTAGCACAGTTGATCGTCACTGTCCCTGGTCAAAGGTCTGTGTATAAACAACGTGATTGTCACTTTGAATGTCCCTACAGACTAGTACAGTTCCTATCCAAAAGTATAGGTGCATATTATGGAATGCAGGTCAACTCGCCTCAAAACCAACTCGCCCCAGTGGTTGGACAACTCGCCCCAAACTTAACTGTCCGTAAATAATTGTGACAAAATTAAAAATAGACGTCTACAACCTTGGCAATCTAATTAAAATTAACTCCATTATTACACGTGGATCTAACAGCAGCCCGTTGGAGCTCATATCCAGTTGACCTTTCATTCGACCAATCAAAACCTTACTTGCAAAACCATGCCAGTGATTTGAAAAGAATTTGAAAACATTCGGGATTATGCCGAGGGTATACGAAATGATTCGGGTGAATTACGAAATATGCCGGAAACTAATTTCAATGTAACATTTTATATAAAATTCGTTTTAAGACGGGGGAAAAAACGGTGATGGATCCGTGGTCGGCGTGCCTGAACCTTTAAGGATATGGGCACGTTAATAGTTCCCAGTAAATTGTTATTTATAGATGAAATGTCACCTGGACATGGGGAGTCCACGCAATGCTGTTAGATCTACTGGTAAACCCAGTAGAGCTAATTTTAATCAGATTGAGCCTATTTCAATGACGTTTCTGAGTTTGTCCTTAGTTCCTTAAAAAAAATTATCAGGCAAGGTTTCTGACTCCGACTGGTGTGCATATTCAACAATATTTAATGCACATTATTGCATAAAATATTGGTATATTAATTGATATGAGTTGCCTAAATAGTGTGGGGCAAGTTGGTAAGCGGCCAGTTGACCTTCTCCCATTATTAGGTCTCACTACACAGATCACTTCCGGGTGAGAGTTGATTGATAACGGCTCCACTATAGTTCCTAATTGTGACACGTTATGGTTCACATATTCACTTCTAGGAAATGGTGAAGAATTATAACAATATGTATGTTTAATGGTAAGCCTTCTGGCTGTAGTTTGCCCATGTTATTTTGTAATATTGTGCATCGACCTTTTGGGACATTAGTGTATAGCGCAAGTGACAGCCGGAGTGAATCGGTTAATGAACCACCTGTTCGAACCGGTACTAAGCCAGATGCGGTCATATAGCAAAAAACAGACGGAAATGTTCACAATTTTGGAGTGAAAATAAATGCTTATATAATGTATGTTCGCAATGGTGTATGTTGTTAGTGCCAACGAGAACCCGTTCTATTGGCAATCTTCGTTTGAAGTTGGGCAATTTAACATGGGTTTCAATGGTAATAGTGGAGCTAATTTTAATTAGATTGAATGGCATATGACATCTGTGTAGTGAGACCTTATGTGTTGTGCATTATAATAATAATAATAATAGATAATAATAGATTTTTATTTCAGATCAGAGATCCATAGAACATATATCAACATCACATACAAAACTGATTACATAATATACAGTAGCTTGTGCCAGCGTTTTACACATACATTATAAAACCAGTAAATAGAGTTATCTCCCTTAATAAGGTTGTTGTAGCTTGTTATGACAACAAATTGCGAACAAAAATGTTTACTTTGATAAAATGACAAAGACACGTTCAATAAGTTATAAAGAAGACAGTATTTTCGTAAAATAATTTTGATGTTTTAAAGAGCGAACGTATGTTATTTTTGCCACTAATTTGCTTGGTTTAGCGACTAGATTCAAAACAGGTGTGTAGCCTACACTACAGGCTACAGGTGTGTGTACAGTGTAGGGGTGGGGGTTTTGAAGATTCGATAACGTAGCGCTAACATCGACAAAGTCATTAGAAACGTAGGCGTAACTAGGAGTTTTGTTATAGATGGTGATTATTATTGATAATGCAGTGTTCGACAAATATTTGAGACCAGACAGTAGCCCTGGCAGAAGCTTTGGGTAGTGCCCTATGCATTATGTCTGTTTGTCAGTTCGCCCCAAACATTTAGTCATTTTGCCCCCAACTCCCAATTATTTGTTACTTTTAAACAATTATTGTATTGTTTCTTAGGGGGGATTTGGACTGATCATGATCAGTCCGGCACCAATGATATAATCGCCAGTTTAATTAAAGGGACATACCCTAGTTTCACTCCATGAAAATGCACACTAAGTTTAGTTAATCTACAAACCCGTAACACATTTGGATAAAGCTACAGTTCAGTGAAACACGAGTCTCTGACTTTGAAATGGTGAAATACCCTCTAAAAATAGACTAAAACTCGACACCATAACTGTTACTTCTCAGACACACGTGCATTTTTTAAAATATGAGAAATGCATTTTGTGATATTAAAAACACCAAGATGACCAAACATACTTTGAATGTACGGAAATGGATAATCTAAACAATAACATTTAAATAAAGTATGATTTTGATTATCAAAAACCGCTCTAATAGGGGGACAAAATGCCTTAGTGTTTAAAAACTAGGGTATGTCCCTTTAATATATATACATTTACATTAAGTGTTTCATAAAATTAAAAAGAGCACTTTTACATATGTAGGGTTGCACTAGAGGAAGCTCCGCACACAGATGGGTCCAGACCACACATTCACATCAACACAGTGGTATCTTTATGGGCGTGAACTGGTACATTTGTGGGGGCGAACTGGTTATGCATGTGGGGGCGAACTGACTGGGGGCGAACAGACCTGGGGGTGAACTGACTGGGGGCAAACTGGCTTGCGGGCGAAACGTCTGGTACCCATTTTCAAAAGCCCGGACCAAAACTTTACTAGCTGGGACCAAGGGCTAATCAATTTGTCGAACCCTGTAACTTCTATTATCATTCTTCTTAACCACATTGTTGACAATTAAGATAAATTACCTTCCTACCTTTAAGATTAGGGCCTACCTACTTTAAAATTTCCCCAACATTTTGTCCATTGTGAAAAAAACATTGCAATGACAGATTCCGCATAGACCTACTATAGTCCGTCCCACAGGGATCACATTTTTTTCATACTATATAATTTACTACAAGTTATTTATTTCCAAACTGATTGATTTGTAAATTGCACACATTTTAATAGAATGATGGGATGGACTATAGATGGCAACCAAGTTATTTAAATCAACTTCACTGAAATCTAGGACAAAAACATGTAGGATACCATTTTGTTTTTTATGGAATACTCTCCATGAGGGGTGGAAGGATGTGACATATGTTATAGAAAATCACCATGACATTATATTAATTATATAACATACTTCGAAGGCTTCCACCACTCTTGAAGAGTTTTCCATAAAAATGGCAGGTGGCGGAAAAGTTGTATGCTTTTTGTCCTAGAAGATCTTAGCGAAGTCGGTCAGGTCAGGTCATAGGGCTTAACATGCACATTCAGAGCAAGCTGTTGTAGTGCACGCCTGTCATGGACCCATGTGTTAACTTTTGCCG
Source organism: Gigantopelta aegis (assembly GCF_016097555.1). NCBI lineage: Eukaryota > Metazoa > Mollusca > Gastropoda > Neomphalida > Peltospiridae > Gigantopelta > Gigantopelta aegis. The sequence continues at coordinate 10,562,915 of NC_054702.1, read as the reverse complement.
GAACCTTCATCCAGGAAAGGGGTTGGGGTGGGTGAGAGAAGGAATGGCTGCACTGGCAAGTGCAAGAGAACACCAGTAGCCCAACCAGGGTCAGTAGGGGGCATTTTTAATGTCACGTAGGATCAAGTCCAAAAAATAAACAACTGCACAGTTTTCATGAAGTAATTGGGCGCTAGATTTGGAATGGTTCATCAAAAGTAAGTTTGAGGAGCTAACTCTTTCTGGAACCTTGCCTATTGGGGGCTGTTGTGGTTGATCTCCTATGGCTGCCCCCTAATTTTAGCCCTTTGAGTGATCGTTTTTTCTGATTCTGCTCTTAAAAGGGCAACTTGTGGGAGTCTTGTTGAGAGCCCTTATAAGGGCTTATATATAATGGCCCTGTATGGTAAATATGGTAAAGGCCGGAAAGCTTGTGCTGTTTCTTGTTGTTATCCCTTTGTTTGTTTTGCTGATGAATCATCGTCTGCCCATCCAGTCATCCAATTGCCAAACGACTCAAGTAAGCAATCCTGGGTTTGGGTAGAGTGAATTGGTATTGTTTTGTCCGACTCCCTCTGGGTGCAAGTGTAGGTGTATTTTAAGGAGCCAGTTTTCCGGAGTCGGGCCCGTCCGCACTACTATACCAACCCATGACGACTGGACTATACGAGATGATATCACAATAAACATAAAGTCCGATCCTCTCTTCTTTCTCTTATTTATTTTTGGACTGTCCTTCTAAAATGCTCCAAATTATATAAATATTCGACCGAGCAGTCAATTCTTTTTATTTTTGACTTGTAACTTTTTTTTTTCTTCTTTTTTTTTAAAGTTCTATTAACTTTTCTACTAATTGCTATTTTCAAAATTCTGCCCATTTTCAACTCTAACCCCCCCCCCCCTCCTCCATCCCGAGTCAGGCCACCGATCTTATCTAATTTCTTTTTGACCACCCGATCTAATCTAGCGACCAAATGTAATGAGTAGATTTTCTTCATTAATTATATTACTATTTAATTTTTGGATGTAAATTTCAAAATTGTCCGCTTAATTTTTTTTCTGTCCCGGGACAAGCCCCTGGCTATCCAGAGACAGGCCCCTGACTATCCAGAGATAGGCCCCAGGACGGACATGCTCGAAACTCTAGTGGTATATGAGCATGTAAAAATTATTCGCACTCGCACTCATTAGTCAGTGCATCCTGTGTGATCATGATGCATGCTGTATGATTGTTGTATGGTAGCTTAATTATGTGTTTACCTATTGCCCTAAGTTCCTTTAACATAGACAAGTACATTTTTAAAAAATAAAAATTCTCTACCCAAATTTTGATGGTGTGTCTTTGACCTGTTACTTTGAGTCTAAAAGTGGTCCATGAAAACGTAACTCTATTTTTGTCATAATAATTTTCAGGTGACCTACTTTTGAAAAATCTACTAATTCACCATATAACCTTTAATTTTGTGAATGGATTGTGAAAATAAAGGATAAAGGAGCACACTTTAAGGTGTAAAGCTTCGTTTATTATTATTGTCAGGGTGTGTAGTAAAAATGGCTTGGCCTGATGCATAGTGAACATTAGGATAGCAATTTGGTGAATTTGATCACAAAATCTGTAGCTTAATGCAAGTAACATTTAGCTAAACAGAATTATTATTTAAAATAGCTATACACATATCAATGATTCGATTATCAAATTAGTCTTTTGGCTAGTTGGTAATGACATATTCACTAAATTCAGCTTTAAATTGAAGTTGGTGATCTGGTGAATGACAGCTTAAAAGGTCCATTGCTGCTTTTTAGCTAAAGTCTGAACCACATTGTTAACAACTACGATAAATTACTCTCCTACCTTTGATTACCATTAGATTTTTCACACATTTTATCAGACACAAATCGTAAAAAAAACCCATTACAATGACATAGATCATATATAAACTTCACTGAGATCTCCTAGAACAAAAAGCACACAGTTTATCACCGTCTGCCATTTTGCTCTAATAATATGGAATATTCTTCAAGAGGGATGGAAGCCTGCAAAGTATAGGGCATCCAGAGCTGGGGGCATAGGTCCCCTCCACCTGACTTAAAAAAAATAAATATATATATATATATTACCCCAGCAGGTACTCATAACGGGGAAAATAAAAATCATAATTGGACAAGTTGACGCCAATAAACCAATCACCTTGTCGGTACTAAATATGACGTCATTAAGATTTGGCAAAGCACACACAATGATGTCACATACTTTAAAGTGTTTGTATTTACGTCTTTCTGGTTTCAGTGTTGAACTTGTAATAAAATGGTAGTTTAATGCAATTCATTACAGATTTTTTTTTTACTGAATATATAGAATTTTGGGTTTTGAAAATTATCTGTGAACCGTGAATAAAGTACAAAGTTAAAGTAACACCCAGGACAGTAAAGTAGTTTTCATCGTTTCTATATACCTGGACATGTAGCCGATGTAGGCTATATCGAAAATAAAGGCTTTAAAAAACCAAAAAACCTGGGGTAATAAATAGAATAACAAATTCGGTACCAGTTATGATCAAATTTATGTCCCTCATGAAATAATTTTCACTTGTCGCTCGCTAAAGCTCGTGACAAGTGAAAATTATTTTAGTCAGGACATAAATTTTATAATAACTGGTAACTCGTATATTATCAATCATATATATATATATATATATATATATATATAGACACACACACACACACACACATTTATAACCAGCTATATCATACAGATAAAAATGCAAATACGACTAATGATGCACTGAAGCATGTACCTGTTTTGTTTCAACTTAAGTAAAACAATAACTTTATATTGTGACTGGAACAGGCCAATACATGTATATAGCTTGTAGCCATTATTGCATATTGAACTGTCCATTTTGGACCAAAAATAGTGGTCATTTTATGGGTGTTATATAGCAGGTTCAATCATTCATTTTAGTCATAAAATAGTAGTCACTGGCCACATTGAACAGGTTGATGTTGTATACAGGTAAAATAAAGAAGGAAATACATTGGGCTGGATTTTAGGTGGCCGTTATGGACAGGTGACCGTTATATATAGGTGACCGTTAGACCAGTCTCGACTATACAGTACGTCAGACCTCGTTACAACAACAGTCATTACTATGACATTTACACCATTCGACCACTAATTGTCGGGAACAAACATACATCAGTGTTATTCTGTTCATTACACTGGAATTCACACCTTCCGACACCGACAGAGCAAATTAAGAACAAACGTGCATCTAACTTCTGAAAACACCTCTTTACAACGACATTACATAATCACAGATACTGTAGCACATTGGCAGTACACACACAGCTACTTAGAATTCTTAATCTCGTAGTGAGCTGACTGTGTCACATGCTGTACGAGCTACCGATGTCTGTGAAATCTGTAGACATGTATTGCTTTTGCAAATAAGCCTTTAGTTAACCAATTAAAGGATTAACTTCGAACAATCAAATCTTCTCTTTTCATGATATTTTGTAAACGAAACAGGTACCAATCGTAGGTGTCTTGATTGGACTGGCGGTGAATGCGCCTTGTTTAGTATATTTAATGATTAAAAAAAAAACAACATTTAATATATGTTGTTTTTGATAATAATCATAATGCATTAATTATTTAAATGCTATTCAGTCATCAGTTAATATTAATTAGTATTTGTTACGTTATTTTGGCAATGGAGATAACTCATGACAATTCGATACACCGGCAATTTCGATATAACGACAAAGTGACCCAAGGACGAACATGGTCGTTGTAACGAGGTCTGACTGTATATGTATTTGTGTGTGTGTGTGTGTGTGTGTGTGTATACAGTAGAATCTCATTGGCTGGAACGCCTAACGGTCGAACCTACCGGTATTCTCGAACCAAGAACAATGTCCCTATTTTGTTCTCTATTAAACTCCTTTATTTTGGTGCTGATTGGTCGAATGCCCCTAGGGTCGAACAGAAGCTTTTTCTCGAACCAGTTTATTGGTCCGAACTGTAAAATTAAACATATTTAACTCGAACAACTAAGTCTATCCAAAGAAATACAGAAATATTATTTATGTACAATTTTTCATCGACCCTTTCACGTCATTCACAAAATAAGTTATTATAAATTCAGAACTGGAACAAATTAATCCTAGATCATATGCCGACTTATCATGTTGTTTATTTAGCACCTAGCGGTAATTATCTTTCTAGTATAGACAATTGTACCACGATAATCGTTAGCTGAATGAACCTTGCATGCAACACCAATCAGTTGGTGAGCCTAGGCAGGCCTGGCCAGTTTACTTTAATCATTTTAATCGCTACTCTACGCATGAGCATCAGCATATTTTGAAATACAGGAGAGATCAATGTAATGTAGTGATTGCAACAATAACAGGTAAAGGGCCTCCGCCTGTGCTTCATGCACTTTCATTTTTTCGTAACCTTGTCAATATGTCGCAAAAGATTCTACAACAGCATAATAAAGAAAGATTTTTTAAATTAATAAATATTTATAAATACAGACTACCAGTGTGTTTATTATTTGTTTATTTAACGGTGATAAATAATAGTTAAAAATATGTATCTCATCCGACATTTGACGGCGACTTTTTACTCATGAGTCAATCGGACCATCTTGCCCAAGCCAGTTTTACAGAAATATGCAAGGTGTTTCGATTGGTTTTTGTGTTACAGAAGCACCCGACAATGGCCGAATGCATGGTTCGAACTACCCGATGGGTCGAACAGACTTTGATGCACCGACAGTGTTTGCGCCAATGAGATTCTATTGTATATATATTATCAAATTAAAGCATACTTGGCCTATAATGTTCATGAAGACACTAACAACAAAATCAAATCTCTAGCTGAATTATCACTGTGTCTAATCTCTTTTCAACACAACCAGTGCATTATTATCCAGAGACAGGCCCCGGGACGGACATGCTCGAAACTCTAGTGGTATATGATTATGTAAAAATTATTCGCACTCGCAGTATGACTGGTATATCATAGTGTGTATAAAAAACCTCACTGTTTTGAAATAACATCAAAATGTTTTAAGAACTGCACGAATGGTTGTCTGATACTACAATAAAAAAACAAAACAAAAAACAACCCAGAATAATAATCTACCTCCTCTTTAAAAAAACTCCCACTTGGTTAGATTATTTGTTGTAAAAATTCCAAAACAAAAATTGGAAGGCATACCTGTATTACATATAATATACTCAAATTTTTTTTTAGGTATAGTGGAATAACATCAACAGAGATGACATCATTATACCGATTTGCAGGTGACGTTGTCTTTGACAAATCATCACCTGCACCAGGACAGATCTGCAGTGTTCAGCTCAGAGAATATTCCGAAACCTGTAACTTCCTCCAGTACTTGTCACCACTCTCTCCAGATAAGCCTTACTTCTTTGTGCAAGTGTCAAATTTAGGTAAGTTTTGCCCAGAACAGGGCTTTAGATCTCACTAATTTGGGCACAATGGGGACTTTTGTTTCTCTGAGTGCAGGAAGGTTGTTAACAGCTGCTGTAGAGTTGTCACTATTCAGAAATGCATTTCAAGTTATTTTAATCTAATTAAACTTAATATTTCAGTGGTTTTAAGGTTAAATATTTTAAGGGCAGCATATTTGTACTTAATTTGGGCATGATTATTTTGGGCACAATGTTGGGCAATCTAGAAAGCCTTGCATATAATCACACAGGGTAAAATAATTTTTATTTAAATGCAGTGGAGATGAAATTCTGTATTAAGATACATGTCTTCATTTTAATATAATTTTTGAATTGTTTGTGAATGATTTAAATAAATACATCCAAGCAATAAATAAAATTTTGATTTCAGTACAGTCATGGATATTATTAAATGATTTGAACCATATGATTCTGAAAATTTGCTATTCTTATGATCGTTTTTGCTATAAATACAATTTTTAAAATGTGCTATAACTATCTTACATATTTCATAATATATGCTATACTGATTATTTTTCACTGGTACTAAAGTTGCATTCATGATATTCGATTAAAAAAAAAAAACATCACATACATTTCGTCACTTATGTTTTAATCAAATATATATATGATTTACAGTACAACGAGAACAGTGATATGAATGAAAGTTAAAGTTTGTTTTGTTTAACAACACCACTAGAGCACATTGATTTATTAATCATCGGCTGTTGGATATCAAACATTTGGTAATTTTGACATTTAGTCTTAGAGATGAAACCTGCTACATTTTTCCATTAGTAGCAGGGGATCTTTTATATGCAGCATCCCACAGACAGGATAGCACATTCTGCAGCCTTTGATATACCAGAAATGGTGCACTGACTGGAACGAGATATAGCCTAATGGGCCCTTCGTCAGGGATCGATCTTAGGCCGACCACATATTAGGTGATCACTTTACCACACAGATTTGTGAAGACTATTCATGGACATTATAAACCTTATAAATTCACCACAGCATGTAGGTTGCTACATGTACATGTAGGTCTGAAGTTTGTGATGACTGGTTAATAGAGGTATTTTGCATTCCTATTGCACATGTTTGTGAAGAGTGTCGTCCTTTGCCAAATTAGACTGTATCCAGGCTATTTACAACCTGGGAGTCATGATAGACATTTGTCATGAGTGACATGAGTAGCTTTGTAGGAGATGGGAATCTCTTGGGAATCTCTGGTGATTAACATACCGGGTACATATTTCGTATCAGATGATATAATGACAGCAAAAAAACGGTCTGCTAAAGGTTACATTGGGATAGTTTAAGACCAAAAGCAGTGAAAATTAACTTAGATGAAGTCTCAGGAGACACCTGTCAAGGGTTTTAACAACACAAAATTAAAATATTTACACAATAAAATGAACTTAATTGGAATGGATTTGCTACTTTTAACAATTAGTATAATTATTATAGTTATTTTCACACAGATTTCTAGTGATGTTTATTTCTCCACATATATCGGTATTTAAAAGTTAATAAAATATGCCTCCCCTTCTGCCTAAAAAAGCCAACGAAATCCATACCTCACATAGACCTTTATCACAGCTATATTTTCCCCTTATCATTTCATTAAAAAGACAGTCATCTATTTACAAATTGTTATTTATTTATTTATTTATTTATTTATTTATTCTTTGTTTCTTTTTTCTTTCTTTTATTTACTCTTCACTATAATTTTTATCAGACACATACAACTTCATTTGAAATATCTGGTATTTACGGTTTTAAATTTATTATTTTATTTATTTATTTATTTATTTATTTTAATTTTTTAAATTATTTTTATTATTATTATTTTCCCCTTGTATTTACTTTTCATTATCATTTATATAAGACACATACAACTTCATTTGAAATATCTGGTTCTTACGAAGTTTAAAAAAATATATAAAGGTTATTACCAGACTGTTTTGGCATTGTCAGTATCATATATTAGGAATAAAAATTGTATTATGCGAGCCTTTGCCGAGCATAATAATTTTCTTTTCAACATCACCTGTTCTCAAACTAGTGCATATTCCCCTAAGGATAGTAGTTTTGTTTGAACATCCCAACAGCCAATGGGGATGGCTTAAAATACTTCTACTGCGCACCCATTCCTGTCCCGGTCACATGGCTGTAACTTCCTTCTTTTTCCTGCGCTTTTTCCTTGGATGTCCTGGGTTTTTGCTCCATCGTAATCTGAGCAATCTATCCTTTTTACATTTTTAAATGTTGTTACTTTATTGTTGTACAGTTATTTTGGTTGCAATCACTTTATTAAAGTGTTCTTTCAAATTATTAATTCTCATAAAATGGCAGCTTCTTGTTTACCGGAATTGTACAGATGTATGTGTTTGCATATTCATAACAGAGATAATTGAATATGTCAGACACTAGTTCTTCTAAGTGAAAGAAGTTCCTGGCAGGGAAAGACCCGCCTGATGCGTGTCCAAGTTGCTGCCCATGTTCCGACATGACGAGATGTCTTTTGTCTTCCACTGGGACTGTCGGAATTTAACAGCTACCTTCGGTCCTCGCCCAGTGGGCTAAGAAGACTGAGCCGGCCTTGGCTCCTGCACCTCTGCAGTCTTCCCTTTGAACTGATGCAGAAGTACTGTAATCACATGCCGAAAAATATTCACTACGGATGTCGGTCCAGCGGTTCCCACCGGTCCTTCAGCTACTGTTATTATTGACGGCTCTCATTACGGTGTCTACGGCCCCATGTTTATGGGAGATGGCTCCTGTGCCAGTACATGGGGCTTCACCAGCTCCCATGATCAGCTGCTACTGTTACTTCCACAGACATCACTTATGCAGTCTTGAGACTCGGATTTCACGAGGACCTGACGGAACCGTCCACAGTTCAATTGAATTTTTTTAAACAAAATTTCAATTATTAAATGAAATTAATTCGCCAAATTAAAATAAAATTCACCATTTGTTTTTGAAATTCGCAGTTGGTGAATTTGGTGAGTGCCAGAGCTAGCCCTGAATTCACCACGGCCGTGCAGCATTGGGCATGGACACGCTTGTTCCTGGCTTCTGAGGGTTTTTTCTTTATGATGTTCACAACCAACGGTCATCAAGAAAAAGTATGACAGCATACCTTTCCAGCTATAATGCTGTCACGGTTCATGGACTTCAGGCCACTATCACTTCGTTTGACCCTACTCTATAGCCTACAGTGGATCCGATGATTGGCACCGATGGTAGACCCGGGTAACGGGTCTCCGGCGACTTCCATTCAGCAGTCAGTTTGAGATAGAAGTCGACAGTTCTCAACTCATCATAGCGAGAATGCTGCTGTCATGAGTAACCCTCTCCACGGTCTTCTGCTGCTCAGTCGGCCATGATGTCACAGATCTTTAAGCTGGAATATTCAACCTTTACGTACGTTTTTGGCGGGTTCTGCTGGGATCCCCTGGTCCACGTTATCTTGACCAGTGTTCTACATGGGATTGAAATGTCTGCACTTGATTGCTAAGCAGTCGCCAACGTCTCGGATGGGCCCAGTGTCTATGATTGCACATACGCTACCTGATGGCTGTTTTTTTTTCTGCTCAGCCCTGATCATTCTTGAGATGTCAGAACACAGTCAGTTTTCCACATCAACTGTTGATCGTCGGTTCATCGCTGTCACTGTTAAGGTGGAAGGAAGATACCTTTACTTCAAACCTTCTGATCGGTTTGCTACTCTAGCTACAGTTTCAGTTACAGCTTCCGTCTCGGTTACCATATCAGCTCAACAAGTTGCAGTAAACCTCACTACATGGTATTCAACATGCAGCCGGTTGCAGGAATTCATCATGGGTTTTTCACTTGCTGTCATCAATTTGAACATTACAAGCATTACGGTTTGGGGCTGAAGACAGTACACTGGGTCGGTAAACTGTTGGCGCTGTTTTGGGACCTCATGAAGAGTACTTTGGGCTGTTTGTCTGTTGATCGGTGATGTTACAATGATATTCAGCGGATCGATAACTACGTACATCCGTTGGTACCAGAAGTTTGCAACTTGATTGTCACTTCTGCGGGTTCTGGAAGTTATCAGTGCTAGGTCCATTGAGTTACCATTTGGATAGCTGCCTCCTGGAATTTCAACGGATCGGTACGTTGGAGGCAACATTCATCTAACTGACGTCACGCAGCTCTGGGTTTTTTTTACCGCATCCATTTCATCCCACCGTCAGCATTCATGTATGATGCAGAGAAGATCATCTTTTTGCTGCTTGCCTGCCATGAATACCAACCGTCGAGGACTTGTCATTATGTCCTGTCCAAGCCCTTGAGCATTACATCAAGAGAACTAAGTCTTTTCGCAAGCATTGAAAGCGCCTGTTCCTCTCATGCAATCAGAGCCACTTGAATGACATCACAGTGTCTATCTGGATTTGGTCTACAATCCTGTGCTCTTACGAAGCTGAGGGATTCCCTCAATCGTCGGTATCTAATCCACATGAATAATCTCTTTATCATAAAATCTCAAACTTAATACAACATATTTTTGTAAACTGTAAACACTAGTCATTCATCAATCACTATTCAAATTATGTAAGAAAATATGTGATGTGGTGTTGTTTTGAATGGGAATGACGTCGGATATCCTTACACAAAAATGAACTAGCGCATGACGTTTTTTTGTTTTGTGAACGCTGGACAACTTTCAAAGTAAAGTTGCTGTTGACATGTTTTTTGTTTGATGACTGTTGACGCATACGTCAATTGTGGAGTGTCACCATAGTACGTTTGCTTAAATGTTAATAAACGTAGCGCTGATACCTTGATTAATTTACACAGTTATCAAATCCTGAAAGTATGTGATCTGAAAAATATTTTTTTCTTAGTTTTTTTCTTTTATTTTATATATTTCTTTATTTCATTTACTTTTCACTATCACTTATATCAGTAACATACAACTTCATTTGAAATATCTGGTATTTACAAAGTTTAACAAATATTTATTTATTTATTTATTTTGCATAACGCTTCGTTTTCTTTCACCATTTTATTTATTTCAGCTTAAATTTAGGCTTGGCCTGTTTACTTTTGTTGATTAAATTGTCCATCACCCGAGGCATACCTAGTACTTCATATGTTTGCTTTTAACATTCAAACCTTTTAAAAAAACCCTCTTAAAGGGACCATCCTGAATTTGTAGCCATATTATCAATTTATAAATAAAACTTACAAATTTCTTAGGCTACATATTCTTGCTTCGAATATAAATATCTGTATATGCAATACAATTACATTTCTGGCCATTCTCAGGTTGGTAGCAACCGAGAGGCCGGGGTGGGGGACTGTACCCCCACTTTTAACTACTCTATATAAATCTGGTTTAAAATATGGCTTGTGTCCCCCCCACTAGACTATGTCCCTCCACTGCAGATTGTGCCTTCCCCCCACCTGCCCTCAACTCCAGATACCATTCCTATGGGCTGATTCTAATGTTTTATAGTAGCTCAAATTCCATAAGTATCCATTCATTTTTCTTCCAAATACCGAACAAAAGTTTAAATAACAGGGAGAAAAGAAATCCTGCCAAAAATCCAGAATGTATTTATCCGTATAATGCTTTATAAATATTTAAATCATGTTAAATATGATAAATATCTGCATACACATTATTACTTCAGCCCATATCCGATATTTATGTGTACAAATCCGAACCGATGGTTTCTCGGGCATTAACAACAAAATATTTTTTATTTCGTGATAAGCAATACTTCACAAACGGCTCAAATAAGTATTTTTTGGATGTTGACAGAATTTTCAGGTTCCTACTGATAGAATAATTAATAATAAATCTAATTCACATTCCAACTGCGTGACCTCCCATTGTAAACAGGGCAATTTTTGCGAGATCTCACGTGAATTCATGGTTAGAGTCCATGAGTTTCTCCGCTACACACACATGCACAGTGGAATGTTAAAGAGATCTATTATGCTTAGTTCTAATCCTGCTTCCCTTTATTATTGTGTTTTTTATATTCAGTTCACATTCTATAAAATAAAGACCCTCAGTAAACTGGAATTCTCTCAACACCAGACATTTTTCATTGTCATTTTTTAAATATCAGTACAGAACAGTTCTTTAAAGTGTGTACTCCTTATAAACAGAGTTTTACTTGATCCGTTGTGTGTCCGGTTTAGACGGGTTTCACTGTATATCTTATTTACAGCGGAACATAGCAGAATGACGATTGGCATCGCTGGTCCAGATATATCAGAAGATGCCTCACCTGGCAGGTGGAATAACTCTGTGGGTTGTCATAGCGACACTGGGAGATGTTTCACATCACATAATGATGTTGCCAACACAGATGGGGAAGGTTTTGGAATAGGTAATAATAAATAAATATCTGTATTTTGTTGTTACTTGTTATTATAAAAATGAAACACAGGATTTCAAACAAGGACTTTTTTAATATTTGAAATTTGACTTCTTATTTCACTAACCATAAACCCTCAGTCATGAATTGACAACCCAGATTGCTGCAATGTTTGTCAAGACCAATGTGCTTGCACCTTAGCTGGATGTTATTGTAGAAATAAATTAAAATGAAGGAAAATCCATTTTCCATGTAAACTTCCATCTTCTGCTGCTTGTGCAGTCCTCTGAGATTTTATTTGAAAATTGAAAATTTACATAATCCATTTATGATATATGCAGAAATAAAGTCAAGTAACCCATTTTCTTTTGACATAACCTACTATGTCCATGTAAATGGTTTCCAAAATTGTGTGCGAAAACAAAAAAGGTTACGCAAAATTAGATTTGTGCAAGCAACGTGTGAATGAAATGACCGTTGTCTCAATTGTCAGAGGCCTGTTGTGTCTACATATGTTGCTGTATTTATTTGTGTTTGAAGCATCATTAAATTAACCCTGCGTTAGTCTAATATTTTCCTTTTAATTATTTTTGCACAAACGCAAAATAAACTTTAGATTTGATTATGAATGGATACCTTTGGTTGTTGTAAATCAAATTTCAATGTTATGTTTTCAATTATTATTTGTATTGATTCAATTCTTTGTTTTGAAAATATCTGTATATTATATGCGTATTATATATCTTTTTATAGTTTTCAAAATGCACAATGACAGTCTGTAGCACGGCTGCAAAAGCTGGTGTAATGTTGATTTTCAACATCATTTTTATAATAATTGGGCATTCATAATCTTAATTTGTCAATTGCCATGACTAAATGATCAAAACTTTAACGGCTACTTTTGACAATCTTGTTTTGTGTATTTTATAGTATATAATATATGTAATTGAATATGATGTTACATATGTTAAAAGTAAAAACTTAATATATATTTTTTGCAGGTGATGTGTTTGGAGTATTGGTCACATATTTCGGAAGGAATATGTCCACTGTCATCTTTTTGAAAAACAATGTTCCGGTGGCTACCAGGTTTATTTTATTGTTCATATATGATTGTGTAACTGAATGAATGGATGAACAGACAGATGTATGGATGGATGGACGGACGGATGGGTGTGTCTATTTGTGTGTATGGATCGATCGAAAAATCATAGAACATCATAAAGTTTTGTTGATAACAGTGTCTATAAACCTTTATGAATGAATGAATGAATGATTGTTGAACATCCAAGCAATAACAAAAGCATCAGCTGTTAAGTATCATAGATTTGAATAGATGCTATAGAAAAGTTGAAAAGTAAAAGAAATATATGTGAGAATGAAGGTTGAAGACACAATTCATCATTAAAAACTTACAGAAAAATTGTCCACAAAACAGAAAAAACAAAACAAAATGAACACACTTATAAGTCAGCCTCTCGGGTTGTTGAATATTTTGATGAAAAACAAAACAGACTTATTAACCAAGTTGTACAGCACCAGCCACAAACCCTATAGCTTAGCCACTGTGCACTAGGGCAGGCTGCTTAGTCACATAGAAGATCTGCAAGTTGAAAATTCATGTGGTCAATATGGTTTATTTGTTTTGTTTAACAACACCACTGGAACCCATTGATTTATTAATCAACAACTATTGGATGTCAAACATTTGATAATTCTGACATAGTCACTATAATTTGTTTCAATTAGCAGCAAGGGATCTTTTATATACATTTTACAAGTCACAGGACTGTGCATACCACAGCCTTTGATATACCAGACATGTGGCACTGGTTCAGACAGGGTGAAAACCCATTCAGAGATTAGGTTCACTGAGGTGGTTCAATCCTATGATCAAAGGATCTCAGGTGAGTGCCATATGCATATGAGGTTCCATTTTTGAAGTGGGGCAAGCTGATTTTTGCCCAAATTAAATGAAAATGCCCAAATCTGGATAACAACATTTATTCATATTAGCATTACTGCCAAACAGCTACATAGGGTTGCAAATGAACTACTACACATTTTTAAATGTATTACAACTAATACTGAGGGTAGAATAATAGAAATACAAGGTGAAAAGTTTTCAGGCCAGCTCAATTTGCCCGAATATATCTATTGTTTTTTCCCAAATTTGAGGATTTGCCACCCCTGTCTTGTACACATATGATGAGCACCTTTTCAACTTGACAAACAAAACTTGGACCAAAGTATTAGTTATAAATTATCTATACAAAGTTTGCTTTGTGTTTAAAATTCCATAAACATCCTTAGCTTGATAGTAGCATTTAATGTTTACAAAACATTTATATTTGTTTGTCTTGTTTGTAGGTTTTTATTTGAGTCCGACCACCAGCATTACCTTCCAACTATTTCCTTACAAAACGGACCCATTGAGCTGGGAGTGATGTGGCCCAATGCTGTTGTAGGAATTCCTCAGTACAGTGAAGTGAGTTTTGTAATGCATGTACAGGAAACATTTTGTTTTCAAAATCTTGATTAGTGATATCTTTAATCCATTAATGTTTGATGTTTTAAATTTGTGTAGTGGTCTTTAAAATGTGTGTAGCAAATCGCAATGCAATGCTGAACAAAATGTTCCCTAATGTAGTAGGTTGTTCAAAGAAAGAACAAAAGAAGTGTAACACACTCAACACATTGTAATTATGGTTAACTGATGTGAGACATATGGTTAAGGACCACAAATATAAGTAAAGAGGAAACATACAGCTGCCACTCCGTGGGCTACTGTTTTCGATTAATTTGCATTAATAGATGCATAATCCCATGACAGAATAGTACATACCACTGCCCTTGTTACACCAGTTGTTGAGCACTGGTTGGAACAAGAAATAGCCCAATGGGGCCCTTGCTGCAAAAAATTAAATGACAGTTCTCATCCTTCACCTAAACAAAACCACAGAATCTTCTAACAATAAAAAGAACTAATTTTAGCATTTCTATTCCATTGTAATAACATTTCTATTCCATTGTAATGACACTACTATTCCATTGTAATAACATTTCTATTCCATTGTAATAACATTTCTATTCCATTGTAATAACATTTCTATTCCATTGTAATGACACTACTATTCTATGGTAATAAATATGAACTACTGCATTCATTGATTTCAGAAGAACATGCTGCACTGGATTGTGCCTGCTAGTGTGAGATACAACACTATAGAGAACGTCTTTGCCTACGATGGAGGGGACGATGCCGTCTGTGTTCAGAGCCCACGGCCACTCTCTGCTGGTATGTAAGATAAACACTAAACAAATGTATTGTAACATCAAATGTATTTTATAACCAGTGTTTAACAAATGTTTGAGAAAGTCACTAGCCCTCACAGACGATTTGGCTAGTGCCCTATGTAATATAGTAATATAGTTGATAATTTCCACTAGTCTAGACCAAAATATCACTAGCCAGCACCGAGGGCTAGTGGATTTGTCAAACCCTACTACAACCAAGGTTTTAAGCTGTCATTCGTCAAGTAGTGGAATGCAAATTAAAGTTGAATTTGGAATATATATTTCATTGTTAATTCACCAAAAAGCTAAATAAATAATCAAGGGACCTTTATGGCTAATATTGTGTGATGTTAGTCATCAAAATTAGTGCTAAGAATTACAACACTTTGAGGTGATCATACAGAAAACATATTATTATAATGTTATGCATCATACATTATTGTTTAGAGTTTCATCACTTTCAGGTGATCATACAGAAAACATATTATTATAATGCATCAAACATAATTGTTTAGAGTTTCAACACGTTTGAGGTGATCATACAGAAAAGATAATAGTTTAATGTTATGTTATTTATCATACATTATTGTTTAGAGTTTCAACACTTTGAGGTGATCATACAGAAAACGTCTCCCGAAGGTAAAGGCCCAGCAATCAGTCTGGTGACTTGCAGCCCTCTGAAGCCAACACCCACGTGTGAAGTGAATCGAGACTACATTCGGTGGCATCCCACGGGAGAGACTGATGGTTAGTGTTACATACAGGACCGACACTTTTATTCACTGTCAGTATTTTACTTAGGTCTGCATTGAAATCTAGATCAGCATGCTATAGGTAAAATTAGTGGTTTGTGTTATATACAAGAAAAACAGTTTTATACAATATTTTACTTAGGTAATCTGTATCTGTATTTGATGGCATGCTACAGGTGAAACTAATGGTTAATAGTTTATAAAAGACAGATAGTTTCATACATTATTTTACTTGGATAATCCAGATCTGCATTTAATGGTGTGTTAAAGTTAATGTTTCATATAAGACAGTTTAATACCTGTAATATATTACATGTACTTGGATAATATAGGTTTATATTTAATGGCATGCTACAAGTGAAACTAATGGCTAGTGTTTTATGCAACACAGTTTTATCCAGTATATTTTATTTAAATCAAAATCTCTTTTTGATGACATTTTACATGTGAGACTATTGGTTAATATTTCAAGACAGTTTTATAGCATATTTTATTTAGATAAATTAGATCTGTATTTTATGGCATTGTATGTATGAAACTGATGGTTAGTGTTGTATAGAACAATCAGTTTTGTACAGAATTTTATTAAAATATTCTAGATCTGTATTTGAATGTGTCTTAGAGGACAAACTAATGGGCATGTTATGTTAAACAGGCTGTGAATTTAGCAGGATCCCATGCTTCCACAAATCCTGATATTAGGTCAGAAGCATCCGAGAGAATACCTAAACTATCAATGTTAAATCATGTTTATGATTCTGGTGGATTTATACCACTACCACATGAAGAGCAGTATATTTCAGCTGTTAAAGCCAGCCTTGGGATGCGAATGGGATGGGGAATTGTGTACAACCCTGATGTGAGGGACTGTGCGACCTTTGACCCAAAGGAGCAACAACTGGTGCTGTGTTATGTCACTATCAACATGTGTGTCAGTTACACCAAGATGATGCTACAGCCGACCGGGGGATTCTTTCCGCTCATCGTCCTCGATGAAGATGGTAAATACTAATTCTTAGTGAAATCAAAATGATTCCATCACATTTGTTCATTCATTATATATGTTTTCTTTTTGTTTTTAATAAAATAATAAAATATTGATTTAAATTATCCAAAAACAAAGTTAAAAACACATAGTGTTTTGCCCATGTGGTGCTGATTTCCTCAAGAACACTAAAATAAAATACTGTGTCAAGATATAAAACAAATTTGATTTTCCTCAAGAACACTAAAATAAAATACTGTGTCAAGATATAAAACAAATTTGATTTTGACAATTATGTGATGTTTGTTTGATCACAGCTTCTTACATTATTTTCTTAGTTTTATATTGATGTAAATCCACCACCACCACCACCACCACCACCACCATACACCCCAATATCAGTATTTGACTTTGACACCCAGTAGCCAAATGTAGGTTTTTTCCATGCTAGGGTATCAACCATTCAGAGGCTGGACGTAGCCCAGTGGTAAAGCACTCGCTTGATGAGCAGTTGGTTTGGGATTGATCCCTATCGGTGGGGCCCATTGGGCTTTTTCTCGTTACAGCCAGTGCACCACAACTGGTATATCAAAGTCTGTGGTATGTACTATCCTGTCTGTGGGATGATGCATATAAAAGATCCCTTGCTACTAATTGAAATGTAGCGGTTTTAACTCTAAGACTATATGTCAAAATTACCAAAATGTTTGACAT
Source organism: Gigantopelta aegis (assembly GCF_016097555.1). Taxonomy (NCBI): domain Eukaryota; kingdom Metazoa; phylum Mollusca; class Gastropoda; order Neomphalida; family Peltospiridae; genus Gigantopelta; species Gigantopelta aegis. Next base: position 10,545,327 of record NC_054702.1, on the reverse strand, counting down.
CCAATAGCCAATGATTAATAAATCAATGTGTTCTAGTGGTGTTGTTAAAACAAAAACAAAACAATCATTTATTCATTTATTTGTTCATTCATTCATGATTATAAATACTCAAATACCAATGAAAGTACTTCAAAGAAAACTAATTAAAGCTACATTAACTAACTGTTAAACTTCTGAAAAAAATTGTGTTTATCTCAATGCGTATTAAAAAAGAAATTTATTATTGGTAAATTAAAAAATTGAATTGAATTAGTTTTTAATTTTATTTTATTTTATTTTTTTATTTTTAACGTACATTGAGATAAACATCTTAGATGGATACGATCATTAACATTATGGGTTTATGGTAGGCAAGACAATTAATTCCACAGAATTCTCATTTCTTAGTTTAACTGAATAATAATGCACAACAGAAAAATATTTATAGTATACTAGATTAATTTATTTCTTGATATTAATATATATATTTTAGCTTCTAGAGTGACTGTGGATGTAGAATCAAACTGCTGTCCCAATGTCAGTGACGTCATGGATAACAACTTCCGACAAAAGCTTTCAGAAATCTCCAAACTTATTACTTCTGATGTTCTTGCTAGAGGTATGTTTGTTATTAATTGTTGATATGTGTTTGTGTGCTTCTACTGACAGTAGCTAGTGGGAATTTTTATTTTAGCTTGGTAGAGCTGAACTCACACCCAGAAAATTAGTAACTCATTTGATTTCATTTTAATTTGATTTCCATGCTTATACGGTTTAATGCACTGAAGCTGTCTGTCCAGGAAGGGTTAGTGGTTTTTAGTTAGAGATAAGTCAGTGTATATAGTTTACTTTCATCTGTCATTGAGTTTTTCAAAACTCGCTATGGGTGGGAGCTGGTACTGGTGTGCGAACCCAGTACATGCTATCTTTAAACACCACACCACTGAGGCCAGGTCACAGGCATTAGAGAACTATTCAAGCACATTTGTCATGCACATATTTAACCTCTGACCTCACCAGATAAGTTGAAAGCATCATCACTGTTAACCTTATATAATTAGTTTGTGTTACTCATTTTAGAACATTCACAATTGTATAATTTCTAAAAGTGAAATAGCCTACCGATGTCTATTACAGAAGTACCAATATATTAGCATGTTTAAACCAAGAATATATATTCCATGTTTCCATGTTAAACAGTAGTTTTGATTTTTATTTTTCAGAAATAAAAGTGTCCATGTTTAATAAATCCAAAAGTTTAGTTGTTGATGTTCAGGACCAATACACTCGAGTGAGGTTGCCAGCTGGAATTATGGGATTACATGCTATACAGCTTCAGCGACCAATCACAGAAGAGAGTTCATGCTATTTTGTGGAAGTCAGGAAACTCAGTAAGTATATCTAATTCAATTCAAATTGTTTCAAACTATGGGTCCCTGGGGATTTCTGAAAGGGGTTCATATGCCATTCATCGTGGGAAAGCTTTTTATATACTACATGGTCTCAAAATCTGTAAACTACAAGCTTTTCTCTTTTTTGCCTGCACATTGTTGTAATAATAAATTTAAAATAAATACACTCATATATTCATAACAGGTAACAAAGGTTGTAAAAGATATCTTATCAGAGAAATTGTTATGATCAAAGTTAGCAATTCAAGAATATCTGAATAATTTCTCATTTTTTAGCCATATCTGTTCCTGTGGGGTTTTTAAATGTATGATTGTGAGGTGTGAGTTTTTTTAGTTGATATATTTCTCTTTCACCCTTGTCCAAGTATTAAAATGACATCAGACACCAAATGTTCAGTTTAAAATATGCTGAGGTATCATTAAACAAATATTCCTTCCTTTCTTTTCAAAATACATGTATATGCATGTATGAATATGGAATAAATAGTGGGTTTTTGGTATCGTCAGTATCATATATTAGGAATAAAAATTGCAATATGCAAGCCTCTGTTGAGCATAATACATTATTGTTATTCCTAATATATGATATTGACGATTCCGAAATACACGAGGGTAATAATCTCTTTATCATATAATCTCAAGCTTAATACAACATGTACATGTAAACTGTACACACAAGTTTGATTCATGTCCGCCATTACTAGATATTCAAATGACGTAAGAATATGTGACGCGGTGTCGTTTTGAATGGAAATGACGTCATTTTGGTTGTCCTTACATCAAAATAAACTAGTGCCTAATGTTTTTTGTTTTCTGAACGCTGGACAGCTTTCAGTGTCCAATTGCCATTGAAATGTTTTTATTTGAAGACTATGAATGCATACGTCAATCATGGGTGTCACCCTAGTACGCTTGCTTAAATGTAAATAAACCTAGTGCTGTGACCTTGATTAATTTACATCTAATTTGCAAAGTTATCAAATTCTTAAAGTATGTGAACTGAAAAAGATCACATACTTGATTGCACTGAAAATGTAAGATATTATAAAATAATTTAAATGCCTCTATACCTATTACTTGTTTATTCATTAAAGTCACAGACCCTAATTTCAATCTGTGATAATGAATCCTAAGTTAGGTTAATTTACAAACCTGTATCTCATCTGGATAAAGTTACAGTAGAATGAAACAAGAGTTGAGACACTGAAATGGGGGAAATACCTTCTATAACCATTACTTCTCAGAGGTTTGTGTGTTTTTTTAGAATTATAAACAAAAATGCATTTCATGTTATTACAAACACCAGGGTGACCAAATTTTTTGGGAATAATCTAAACAATAAAATGCAAGTTTGTCTAATTTCAATTATCAAAAACATCTGTAATAGTGAAAAAGATGTCATAGTGTTTAAAAACTAGGGTCTGTTGCTTTAATGTATTGATTTTCACTTTCAGATGAAGACTCGGTGGTGGCAGTTGGGGTGGCAGGCAAAAATCTTCCAAATAACAAATATCCGGGTAAATTTGACAAATCAGTTGGCTGGGTGTCACGTGATGGGAAACTCTACTACAATGAGAGAACAGATGGTAATATGGCTGGTGCAAGAGTAGGCGAAGGTAATATAATTGTAATTTCATCTTTTTCTCTTTTTTTAAAAATACATTTAGTTAATTCTGTGAATACTTATTAACTTCCTGACTACTGGATTAATTTTGGCCACAAACCACATTTATAACTTTTAATCACATATTTTCACCTAAATTTTGTTATAAATATATAAAGTAATCTTTATATGTGAATCAGTAAGTGTTATTTTTTGTGTTTTTTTCTAATTTTTATATTTGAGATCAATTGATGTTGATTGAAATTAGGAAATAATCAATAAAGTTGTGTTTACTTATGCACATTTGTGGCCAGATGTCCAGTCTTTTATGGCCATTATTACTAAATGAATTTGTTATACTGACCAGAATTGTTTTTTGGAAACAAAATATAATTCATATCCCAATATTTCTTGATTTTTGTCGTTGGTAAAATGTTTAAATGTCTTATCAAATTAGTATCACAATCAGCTATCAATTTCTAAAAATTACTGCGACGTTCCACCATTGTTGTGGAGTGAAAATACTTGCCAAACACTACTTTTTCAACTCAAAATGCCCAGGTATTTTATAAGCAAAAACAAAAAACTAAAGCGACCATTATCATGATTAGTCTCCATCAGTGTTCTATTATTTTTGCAAAACAGCATGAAATATGATTGAATTCATCTACTGTATGCGGTATACAGTATGTCGGCTTGCCTGACATCAGGCAAGATATCTTGCCTGCAGTAGTCAGAAAGTTAAATAAAAATTCTATTTTGTTCCTGCAGAGATCATGCTATATGCTGTGTTGTCTATTGGGAAAGTGAATATAAAAGATTCCTTGATGTTTTATCAGTAGTATCGAAATAACCATATTTTAGAATCGAAACAGTTGCATTTTAAAAGTTGAGATGTTGTTAAAGAAATATTTCCTTGCATTCCTTTGTTTCAAAATAACGAACACATCTGATTCTTGTTTTATTTTTAATACGGATATTGTTTGTTTATTATGATATTAGAAAGCTTTACCAGGGTGACATTCAGAGGTCCTCTTAATATGAAGCAAATCCATAATATACTAAAATTCTCCCGTACAATTGTTTTAGAAGTATTTGCCTGAGGTGTGATGGGTAGAAGGATCGATTCACCTTTGTGGATGCTTTGTAATTTTTTTTACTTCTAACTATAGTGCTTCATGACTTTATATTTTTAAAGATGATTAAACAGTGTGCACGGGTGTCATACACATCCCTTTCTATGCATTAGAGAGAGTCAACAGTATTTATTACTGGTGATATAATAAAGATGATTAAACAATGTGCACGGGTGTCATACACATCCCTTTCTATGCATTAGAGAGAGTCAACAGTATTTATTACTGGTGATATAATAAAGATGATTAAACAATGTGCACGGGTGTCATACACATCCCTTTCTATGCATTAGAGAGAGTCAACAGTATTTATTACTGGTGATATAATAAAGATGATTAAACAATGTGCACGGGTGTCATACACATCCCTTTCTATGCATTAGAGAGAGTCAACAGTATTTATTACTGGTGATATAATAAAGATGATTAAACAATGTGCACGGGTGTCATACACATCCCTTTCTATGCATTAGAGAGAGTCAACAGTATTTATTACTGGTGATATAATAAAGATGATTAAACAATGTGCACGGGTGTCATACACATCCCTTTCTATGCATTATAGAGAGTCAACAGTATTTATTACTGGTGATATAATAAAGATGATTAAACAATGTGCACGGGTGTCATACACATCCCTTTCTATGCATTAGAGAGAGTCAACAGTATTTATTGCTGATGATATAATAAAAATGATTAAACAGTGTGCACGCGTGTCATACACATCCCTTTCTATGCATTAGAGAGAGTCAACAGTTTTTATTACTGGTGATATAATAAAGATGATTAAACAATGTGCACGGGTGTCATACACATCCCTTTCTATGCATTAGAGAGAGTCAACAGTATTTATTACTGGTGATATAATAAAGATGATTAAACAATGTGCACGGGTGTCATACACATCCCTTTCTATGCATTATAGAGAGTCAACAGTATTTATTACTGGTGATATAATAAAAATAAAATGCAGGGCTAGCTCTGGGTGAGCAAACAATTTCACCAAATTATCTACAAAACTTCAAAACTAGCAGAAACAGAGTTATTTTCTAACAAAATATCAATTATTACATGTAATATTTTTCACCAAATTATAATAAAATTCGCCAATTGTTTTTAAAATTCACAACTGGTAAATTTGGCGAGTGGCAGCGCTAGCCCTGAAATGGGTTTCCAAGACATGTATGCTACATTTTGAATTTCCTTTTTAGGAGACATTATGACAGTAGAAGTAGAAGCCTTTGCCAAGGATATGTCCGTGGTTCTGTTTAGTAAGAATCTCCTGCCAGTTGGAACTCGATTTTTGACCCAGAAAGACAGGAGCCAGTTTCTACCCACAATTGTTCTGTGTGGAAACGGCAATGAAGTTGAGATTGATGTGTGCTGGCAGACACACATATTGAAACCACGCAAGTATAATGTGGTGAGTTCTCACTTCTGTAACTCTTATGTAGACCTTGCTGTATATTTCAGTTTCCTTGCTTCGATGGAAGCAGGTTTCTTCTCTAACTATCCAAACCAAGTGTCAAATTGAGCCATAATTGACACCCTGTAGCTGCTGATGTGAATTTCATTTATAAGTTGTTTTCATGTGTATATTCCATTACGGTTCAAGCATGATGGTTTGACACACAATAGTCGATGTATTATTCGTGCTGTGTTTCATAAACATTTATTCATTCATTCAAGTATGATGTTATGTGAATACACATGTAATGTCTAGGTTGTCTGTCCAGGACAAAGGTGAATGGTTAGTTGTTAGTAGTTGTTGAGGTCAGGTCATAGGAATTAACGTGCACATTCAGAGCAAGCTGTTGTAACACACGCCTACTAGTTGTTGAGAGACATGTTGCCGTACACCTTCCTACTGAGCCATTAAAACTAACTGGGTGGGAGCTGGTACTGAGGTTCAAACCCAGCATCTACCAGCCGTAGAAGTTGATTGCTTATTATGCTACATGTACAAAGGTGTTAAATCTTAATCAAGTTTCTTTTTCCTTCTTTTTTCACATTTCCCAGATGAATCCTGAACACTGGTGTTTGCCTGCGGGTTCAGTTGTAGATAAATCGACCAACATTGTGTATGTAAAACCTCACGAGGATTCAGCCGTCGCCCTGCAGGCTCCATACAGCCTTCACAGAGGTTTGTTCTACTTGTCGCATTAAACACCTACTGATGTACTGATTTTAGTAAAAATATTTAATATACAGTGAAACCCCTCTAAACCAAACATCCATAGGACCATGTAAAAAGTCTGGTTATAAGGAGTATCCGGATTAGAGAGATTCTGGTCTCTACTGATATTTAAAAATGAACCATGAAAAATGTCCGTTTTTAGGGAATTTATGTTTACAGAGGGTCTAGTTTTGAGGAGTTTTACTGTATTTACATGTAGTTTTTATAAAGTTTACTTTCCTTAAGGTTATTTCATGCACTTTAAAGTGTGATGTTATAAATACATTTTTTGTAATATAGTTTGTTTTTAAAAGATGTTTTTCTAAAGATTATATTAGGGTCTCTAAATTTATATTATTGTGTAGATTTAGAAATTTTGATGTATATTTTCCTTCAGGTTATTTAAAGAATTTAAAAAATATGATAGTGTAAAATGTTCCGTGAATGTTCTTTTGTATTTTTAATACAAATATTAATGAATATTTATGACAGATCACAATCAACATATTATATACAGTACTGTTAGTCTTCACAGCAGTGTATCCAGTAATATTGATATCCTTAATAAATTTATTTTCAGGCTACAACCATTTTGAGATAAAAATAATTGACGAGTTCAATGACAGCTTCCCTCCCCCAGCTCTTGCTCTGTCCACAGCCAGTCCACTTGATCCAGCACCCGTTTCAAACTTCAGACAAGATTTTCTCAGATTCTGGGCAACCGGCGAAGGTAAATATGTATAAAGGTTTATTTTGTAGTGGACTGTAATCAGTGGTGTGAACAGAATGTATACATTTATGATGCTGTCACTTGCATATACATTGAAGTATTCTTATAACGAACTGGAAGGGACCATGGTAGTTAGTTCTTTATAGCAGCAGTTCGCTGTACACATATGCATACGTTGGTTATTAATGTATAGGGAGACAAAACGGGACTTTACGATCAGTTCGTTCTATGCAGTAGTTCATTCTAAGCATGTTCGTTATAAGTGTACTTTACTGTATTTGTATCATAGGTTTCAATACAGTATATAGAAATGTGGTATTGTGTTGTGATAAGGCGAAATGTAGCATCTTAAAAAGAATGGTATGTGACATGATAGTGCAAAAGGTTTGCTGTATATATCATTGTATACAATTTATGTTAACTTTCAGTATTATATTTTATGACGATTCCCATCATTATCGTTACTATCATAATATTTCAGCAAAAGGTGCCACAGAAGTGGGTGATGTTGTTCGCTGGGGGTTGCTGTATCTGCAGAACATTATTGTTTATTATAGTGTTTTTGACTTAATGATCGTTATGCTATTGAAGTGGGTGACCTCGTTGGCTGGGGCTTGCTGTATCTGCAGATTATTATTATATTATTGTTCTAATAATGATTGTAGCGAAACATGCTACAGAAGTGGGTTACCTTGTTGGCTGTGAATTGCTTATCTGCAGGAGATTGTTATTATGTTTATTATATTGTGGTTGTTGATGTTATATTATTGATGTTGTTATAATTTAATACTGTAGCGAAAGATGCTATAGAAGTGGGTGACCTCGTTGGCTGGGGGTTGCTGTATCTGCAGGAGGGAGTCCACCACGATGAGGAACAACTTGTCATCTGCTACCTCACCGTCAACCGCAACGTCCTGCTCACCAGAGTCATCTACCAGCCCCCGGGAGGATTCTATCCTCTGATCATCCTCCCACCAGAAGGTACGAACTGAACATTTCATTGAAAAAGTATCTCATTAATTACACATTAGTTACTGTGGTCTGAATTTATGAATCCTGTTTGGGGGGTTTAAATGCAGGTGTTTATGCACTGTAAATGTATGTAGTTACACGTGTGTAAGACAGGTGTTTATGCACTGTAAATGTATGTAGTTACACGTGTGTAAGACAGGTGTTTATGCACTGTGAATGTATGTAGTTACACGTGTGTAAGACAGGTGTTTATGCACTGTAAATGTATGTAGTTACACGTGTGTAAGACATAAACAGGCGTTGTAAATTCGGCCCTGTATATTTTGAAGTCGACTTGATTTTAACCATGACACATGAGATCAGTGTTTAGACATTATTATATGAACAGTACGGTAAATATGAATAAAACTTAAATGTATTTTGTATGTCTTGATACTGTAAGTATACTGTGAAAAAGGCCTACTTGTGAATACATCTTTACTGTCATCGTAAGTTTTAAAAATATATATTTAAACAATATATTGGGAAAAAGGGGGAGGAAATGATGCACAATAATTAAAATGTGATAGGACATAACTTGTCATTGTTTACAGTAATTTTAAATGTCCATTTATATTAAAATAACAGAACCTAAAACTTGTGAGAGAGTGAATTAATTTATTTAAAGATACTCGAGCTTGATAAAAAAACATATGAACAAAATGTAGTAATACCAGGAGGTTCATGGGAACAATACTACTGCTGCTGTAAAATTAAACATTTCTGTGTTTCAGTGAATCGTGTGAAGATGGAATTTGATGCCACAGTGATAAACTCTCATCCATTCTCGAAACAAGCTGTGGAAATTCTTGTTACAGAAGCACAGCAGATGATTGCAGAAGAAAACAGAATTTTAGCTGCAGGCGGTGACCTCAGCAATTTGACCTTTGACACAGCTAAGTTATTTCGTCCACTACCTGACATACCTTCAGGGCAGCCCCAGGAACAATACCAGGAGCCTAAACCGGGGGAGAAAAATCCTCTCGACAGTCCAAGAAAAGAAGTGACATCTTCAGGTGTGAAAAAGAAAGCAAAAGCTGGAAAAGCTTTGAAAAGAAAATCTTCCAAAAAATCTACTGCAAAAGGTAATCAGGACACCTCGAAAAGTTGTACAATACTTTGAAATGACAAACATGACAGCAGTAGACGGATTCATCAAGCAAGATCAGTGATGCTGCATCCCACTGTTGTTTTGAGCAATTAGGTCATCATGTTTTGAGCAATTAGGTCATGATCTTTGTTAATGGCCAATCACTGAAATGTTATACCTCATAATTTGACGACAGACTTTTAAAAGTGCCTTTTATTGATATAACTTATAAATATAGGAATACAGTAATTACAACGAGAAATTAAAGACTTTCTTTAACAAAAAGATTGCCCACATATTCTTTCTGGGGTATATTTTTTTCTTGCAGTGGAAAATAGTTGTGAAAAGAAAATAACAATTAAGGTATACACATTGTAGCTGTATTGGTGTCAATATCACTTTTTCACTGATAATTACACCAATAATAAATACATGTATAGTTAAAAAAAATATAATAAGTTATTGGAATGTTGGTTAAAGATATTTTTTATAATTTTATAAAATCCAAGAGCAGTGCCTAATTATGTAAATTGTTTGCTTATAACTTGCAAGTATTAGTAATGGACTTAAGATGTTAAAAATTTTCTCAGTGTTATTAGTCTTCATTTGACTGAGCAAATGATGAAAAACATGTTTGTTATATTACTTGCTTTTACTTGCCCATCCTTATCTGTTGTTTATGAAACTTACATTTTGTAACTTGAGTATTCTTCAGTGAAGCCAGCATAAAGCATGAAAATTGATGATAAATATTGTGTGTCTTACGTGCTAATCTGTGATACCAGTTTTGCCAAAGATTTTCTTTACACTGTACATCGTGGTCTGTATGCATAATAAAACTAAATCCAAATATCATTCCATAATATTTTATCTAAATTAATGTTTCATAGTAATAGTGTTGTTTTTGCATAACAAGACCTACTTTGTCTCATTTCCAAGTACCACATTCCACAACATTTGAATTAATTTTGATTTGGTGTAGACATCAGTATGTTTAACAAATTTACATTTTATACATACAAATGTAACATATATTACAATTCTATTATCTACAGTATATTATGTTTTAAAATTGCATTGTTAGCATTTCCAATGTAATTTGGACACAGATTCATTCACCCCAGTTTAAAATTATCCCAGATTTTCTTTACAATCGTATGTGTTATATCTGTTTGAAAAAAAATCTATTTGTCAACATAATATATTGAGAAAATGTTAATGTTTCAAAACAATCGGATACACAAATTGTGCCAAAGGGAAATGCAATATTTTTGTATTCATAATAGTGAAAATTATGATATAATGTATGATTTAACGTTAGCGATAAACTATATGCTAAATTAGTATGTAAATCAATATAGTCCATAGTGTACGTTAATTTTAGGTCAATAAACTGGAATTCTTTAAATCGGCTTAAAATGTGTTCCCCAAGAATGGTTTGTATATTATTCAATGTTCATTTATGTTGTAGTTTTATTTTATCCGTCCATTATCTATTTATAATTTATCAAGCATCATGATATCTATAACCGGCCTCAGTAGTGTGGTAATTAAGCTTTAAGTCTTAAGGCTAGTTGGTGCTGGGTTCAAACCCCAGTACAAGCTCCAGTTCAGAGTTAGTTCAGTTGTATCTCTTGCTAACCACTCATAAATAACCATTAAACCACTGACTTGGACATACAACCCAGATAGCTACGGTGTGTGGCCAAGACAGTGTGCCTGAATCTTAATTGGATATAAGCACAAAAATTAATATGTACTTTTATTTTATCCGTCCAATGAACATTCATGTTATACTCACTTTAATTCCGTCCGGTATTATTAATTTTTATTTTGTTGCTATATTTTCTTGTGTATTAAGTTAAAACTAGAGTGTGCATTATACATTACAAAAGTGATTAAGGGCAGAGGAGGAATCTTTTTGATTATTATGGCACTTTGCAGATTGATTAAAGTTGTTGATAATATTCATTTTGATAAGAAGGTCACAACTACCTACGAGTGTATATACATGTAGTTTGTTGTGTAATTGGTGACACGTAGTTGTAATGCTTGTGAAAAAATATATGAAAACATTTGTTACTCCCAGTGAAAATGGGAGAAAGAACCCTCATAGATGTACAAATATTCACTTTCGTTTGAATTTATTAATTTCATTAAATTGGAAATGTTCATCAAAACTAATTATCAATGGAATATTTTATTTTGGTAAAATATTTAAAGTGAACATTACAGCAAAGTACAAATGCACATCAAAATGATCTGATCAAAAAATTTCTGAGGATATAAAAAAGTTGGGAATGTCAATATACTGGATATTAAACAAAATTAAAACATTCTTAAGCTGTTTATGCTTTCCTAAACTACCATGTATATTTAATTATGTTGAAGTTTGGTCAGCCACATACATCTTTGTTTTGTCTGTGTTTGAGACATTATATTCATTTTAAATAAACACACAGTTATTTCTGTTTGTGAATTTAGTTCTTTATATTCATTTGGCATCCATTTGTTGATTGTGGCAAAGACTGAAAATGGTAAATATTTTTTGCTGTTTTATGATTTTAAAAAACATAATTGTGCTTTACAAATTGGTACATATTTAGTTTTTATATTCAGTGATGAAAACTGATTATACACTGATATGCATAATGCATTTTATATATATGTTGCTAAGTTACTAAAGCAAAAAAAAAAAAGTTTTATCTTTATAAGTCTTTCTGTCAGTCTGAATGTTAATAATTATAATCATTATATGCTTTTAAAATAATGTCAAGCTTGTAATAATGTGCATGTCAGTCTCGAGTTGTACACTATCATTTAGTACACACATTTTTTTCTAACTGCTTATTTTGATCTCTCCACAGTAATGTTGAAAGGCAAGATATAGGTGTTACTTTTCTGATGGTGTTAACGTTTTTTGGTTAATCTCAATGTTAACTTTTTGTGTTTAGCTCTTTTTCTCAGTGTTAGATCAGTAAAACTTTGCTGCATCTATGAACGTTTATCTTAGTGCATATTAAAGAACAAAACCAAAAAACAAATATTGCTTAAATTAATGTTTTAATAATGAATTTTACATCAATGTTTTTTTAATGAAAACATTTATCAAGATAGCTAAGAATATCTACAACTAATAACCCAAAGGCTGAACAATTTGGCAAGTAAATTCTCAGGATTGGTTGGCTGATGTAAAGCATTGTGCACCTTTGATTAATGACACAAAATCAGTTTATGGTAGGCAAGACCTTTCTTATTATTTTGTATATAATATCCACATTTTGTTGCATTATAATTTATTCTTTTTTTATATATTATTTACACAGATCACTATTTAAGTGTGCATTTATGACCATCATGTTGTGAATTTTTTTATTTGTAAATTAAATTTTACCTTCTTTTCCTCCCACTATTTTATAATACCAAATGAATTGCATATTACTTGTAAAATAGCAAATAGAATTACTCTGTAATATTGGCACCAACGGCAGCACACAATCCGATAACATTTGTTAATTTAATTTTAAAAAACACAATTTTTTTATTAATTTGCATTTTAATAATTTTTTATTTAATGGTTTTTTTCCCCCCATTATTCTATTTATTTTTCAGTATTTCCTACAGTTCTGTACGTTACAGTTGTTTTTGTATGTTACAGCTGTTTTTGTGTAATACAGAAATTGTTTTTCTATGAATGTGATACGAAAATAGTTTTTCTACAAATGTGATATATCTACATGTTTATATTAATGTGATGCATATATGTTTTCTATTAATAAATATGCTATATACCATGTGTTTACTGGTCAGTATTTGTTTTAGTATTTACAACATACATATGATTACTATTTATTCTGAACTTAATGACGCTCTCCGTTTACTTCACATTGACCTACATTACTATACTAGCCTAGTGTACAGCACAGAAGTGAACATTCTTTGATGTTCACGGATATTAACAATGTCTAAGTTATTCGAATCCTAATACACATTATTTCTTGCTCCAACCAGTGCACCACGACTGGTGTAACAAAGACTGTGGCCCCTGCGTGTGCATTAACCTCACCGTGGTGCAGGGGTGAACATTCTTTTATAGAATGGCCAATAAATGCACAACTCCTCGTATGAGGTGCCTTGTTTGCCGTGAGGTGCGACCCGTGAAAATGGACGATGGGATCCTGGTGCTTGAGTTGGGGCATACCTGCGGGTATGACTTCTGGCAATACATCACTTTGGCCTGGAGTTCACCTAGATGGGTGGTCAGGAAGGCCCGACCTGATCAATCGGCTGGTCACGTCAAGCTCAAGAGCAAACCAACCCCTGTTTTATTTAATTTGTCACGAACGAACATTGCTTAGAATACCACTTGTATTATTTGCTCTTGGGGCGGTGGCTAGGGTCAATCGGGTAAACTAAAGTTTTTTCTTTACTTTGCCTGCGTATATTAACCATGTATCCCTGGCATGTATGTCTGCTGGTTATCCGCAGCATCGTGTCCCCTTGATGGACTCTGTGGTGGGTGGGGGGCATGGTTGACGAATAATGATTCATTTAACATGGATACTACTAAATTAAAAACAACAGATGGGGCCCTGAAAAGGATCCACACCGATGTTTCGGACTCCTCATCTTTTGATGAAGAGTCCATGACTGCCTCAAAATCAATTACGAAGAAATCACGTGTGATCTCTTCAAATTGGCCAAGGTTCCTCGTCATCAGTTCCACTGATGATGGGGCCTTGAAAAAATTGTCTCCTTTTGCAATTCAAAAGGGGCTCGTCGGTCTAGCCGGGGAGCCAAAAAATGTTACAAAAATGAAAAACGGATCGCTGTTGGTTGAATGTTCGACAGAAAAGCATTCTAAATGTCTTCTCAAGTCGACTATTCTAGCCAACATTCGCATCATCGTACTGCCACACACTTCTCTCAACTCCTCGAAGGGAGTTATCAGATGCCGAGATTTGGAAGGTGTTAGTGATGAGGAAATCTGTGACAATCTTACTTCACAAGATGTCACAGTCGTCAGGAGAATAAAGGTTCGGAGGAACAACGAATTGGTTCCAACGAATACCTTTATTCTAACATTCAGTACTCCTACCCTTCCACATTCGATTAAGGCTGGATACCTCAACCTTCCTGTTGAGCCTTTCATTCCTAATCCACTTCGATGCTTCAAATGCCAGAAATATGGCCATGGTCAAAATACCTGTCGAGGCAAACTGACATGTGCTCGTTGCGGTCAGTTTGACCACGACAGTAAAACTTGCAAAAAAGACCTTGTATGTACAAACTGCAAGGGAGATCATTTCACGTACTCGAGAGAGTGCCTGATGTGGAAAAAGGAAAAGAAGGTTCAGGAGGTTAGGGTTGAGAAACGTCTTAACCTTTGCTGATGCCAGAAAACTGGTGGAGAGATTTCAACCTGCTAGAGTAGCAGCATCATATGCTGTTGCTGCTGCAGTGAAGGTCTCCACCAGAAGTATTTCAGTAAATACAGACTTGACGTGGCAATGCGATGATGCAAAGTACAAAAAACTATCCGATGTTGTAAACGTGGAGAAGAAAACTGCAAAAGCTGCTCAGCAGCAGAAGGAGGCAGCTCAGAAAAAGAAGCAAGCTCCTGCCAATGCTACCACCTCCACACAGGTGTCCTTGGACACAAACAAATCATCAGTTGGGTTGAGTACTAACGACACCCCAGCACGAAAAATACATCGGCTATTGGGTGTCAAACTATGGTAATGCAAATAAATAAAGTGATGATCAACATCAATATAAAAATTCAAGGTTTAAACAAAAACAGTGTAAAGAACTGTGCAAAAATACAAATACAAATATCACAGAATTTTACGGACACCGAATTTTACTCTAAACTTCAATTTGTGCTGTATTGGCCATTTTCAAAGAGAATGTTACACCCCTGCACCACGGTGAGGTGGTTGAGTACTGGGATGCCAGTTCCCAGCCTACCCAAGTTAAAAAGCAAACCAGCGAAGAAGGATCACACCTCTGGGCGGCTTAAAAAAGCCGAACAGAACTTAACAACAAGTAATATGTTTCAGGCTCTGGATGATGGAGGTGATGAGATGGAAGTCTCATCACTTGATTATCCAGGAACAAAACGACCACCACCAAAGCCAAAGATAACTCCCATACTTCCTCCCGATGGCGAATAAAGTCATCCAGTGGAACTGTCGTGGGCTTAGGCCCAATTTTGATGAATTAAGTCTACTAATTCAAAAATATAATCCTATTGCGGTATGTCTTCAGGAGACTTTCCTGAAGGACACTGACAATATTAATATTAGAGGGTTTAACCTCTATCACAAGTTTCAGGAAACTGATAACAGAGCTGGGGGTGTTTCCATTTTAGTAAATGAAAATATCCCTCAGAGTGTAATTACATTAAATACTAATTTGCAAGCTGTGGCTGTAAAGGTCACAGCCCATAAAACTATAACTTTATGCTCTCTCTATTTGCCTCCTCGTAATAATTTCAACTTCAATCCCAAAGATCTTCAAGATCTCTTCGACCAACTCCCTAGCCCTTTTGTGGTTATGGGAGATTTCAATGGTCACCACACTTTGTGGGGATGCGAGGATGTAAATACTCGAGGCAAACAATTAGAAGACTTAATTCTCAAAAATGACTTAATTATATTCAACGATAAAAGTCGAACTTATTTTCACGCTGCAAGTGGCTCTTTCACTTCAATTGATCTAACTTTATGTAGTCCATCACTGTTTCTGGATTTCTCCTGGAAAGTCGGTCCAGACCCCTGTGGCAGTGACCACTTTCCGATTTTTTTGGAGAATGATGGACCACCATCACTTGAAAGAGTTCAAAGATGGAAGTTATGGAGGGCTGACTGGGATCAGTTTCAGCATCTATGCAGCACTCGTCTGCAACAATCTGCCATTGACGATGCTGACGATCTCATGTCCTCTTTTACTTCCATTTTGAAAGAAATTGCAGAAGAAACTATTTCCAAGACTTCGGCAGTGCCGAAACGTTTCACTAAACCATGGTTCAATGAATCATGCAAAGATGCTATTAAGGAACGAAACAGGCACATTGAGAGGTTTAAACGGGAACCCACCTGGGACAACCTCTCTGCCTATCGTATTGCTAAGGCAAAGGCCCGCAGAGAGATCAGACAAAGTAAGAAAACATCTTGGAAAAAATATGTCTCCAAGTTGAATTCCCAAACCTCTGTGAAATCTGTGTGGAATAGGATCCGTAAAATCAAGGGAAAAGAATCCAGTAGTACTGTCCATCATTTGTCTGTCAATGACACAAACGTCACATCTCAACGTGACATCGCCAATGCACTGGCAGACACCTTTTCTCAGAACTCCTCTTCTGCTTTCAGCTCAGATGCTTTTACATCTGTCCGTACTAAAGCTGAAAAGCAACCTATTAATTTTTCATCTGAGAATGCTGAAGTATACAACAGGCCCTTCTCTTTGGAGGAGTTGCAGGATGCTCTTCGAAAATCCCATGATACTTCGGTGGGACCAGATGAAATACATTACCAACTACTAAAACACTTACCCAAATCTTCTCTTTTAGTTCTTTTGAACATCTTTAATAAAATCTGGAGTTCTGGTGACTTTCCTTCTGATTGGAGGAAGGCTATTATAATTCCTATTCCAAAGCCTGGCAAGGATCCTACTGACCCTACCAGTTACCGCCCCATCGCTCTCACAAGCTGCATCTGCAAAACTATGGAACGAATGATCAATCGTAGACTTGTCTGGTTTCTCGAGTCCCACAAATTGCTTACTAACGTGCAATGTGGGTTCAGATCCAGTCGAGGTACGGTTGATCATCTCGTTCGTTTTGAAACGTTTTGTCGCGAGGCCTTCGTCAATAATCAACACCTGGTTTCAGTGTTCTTTGATTTGGAAAAGGCCTACGATACCACATGGAAGTATGGGATTTTAAAAGACCTCCATGGCATGGGCCTAAGAGGTCTTCTTCCAAATTTTATTTCTAACTTTTTAAAAGATAGAATTTTTAAAGTGCGAGTGGGATCCACGTTTTCAGATTCCCACTCACAAGACATGGGGGTGCCCCAAAGTAGCATCCTGTCGATTACCCTATTCTTAATTAAAATTAACAGCATCGCCCAGTGTTTAAAACCTGGTGTCGATTGCTCACTATACGTTGATGATTTTCAGATTTGTTACAGGTCGTCCAATATAAGTATCATTGAGCGTCAGTTGCAGCTTTGTTTGAATAAGCTTCAACAATGGATAACTGACAATGGCTTTCGATTCTCAAAGTCAAAAACGGTCTGTATGCACTTCTGCCAGAAAAGAGGTCACCACCTAGACCCTCAGCTGTTTCTGGACAAAAGCCCGATTCCCGTGGTCGAGGAGACCAAATTTCTGGGAATTATATTTGACAGGAAGCTATCTTTCATACCTCATTTAAAATATGATAAAAAGAAAGGGCTAAAGGCCCTAAATATTCTCAAAGTTATTGCCAGCACAGAGTGGGGAGCAGACCGTAAGGTTATGCTCCGACTGTATCGATCTTTGATTAGATCTAAACTAGATTACGGCTCTATTGTGTATGGGTCGGCACGCAAGACTTACTTGCAGATGCTTGATCACATACACAACCAGGGACTTAGGCTTTGTCTTGGTGCTTTCAGAACATCTCCTGTGGAAAGTTTGTACGTCGATGCACACGAACCTAGTTTGGGTGCTAGACGTGCAAAGCTGTCTCTGCAGTATGCTACCAAGATAAAGTCAATGCCAAAACACCCCACCCATAACGCTATCTTTGACAACCGATTTATGAAGTTGTTTGATGCGAAGCCAAATGCAATCTGCACATTTGGTCTTCGCATTAGGCAGCTTTTATCTGCTTCCAACATTGATCTTTCAGACATTTTGGAAACACCTTCATATTTTGTTTTGCCACCTTGGTGCATAAAACCACCTAAAATTGTGTTGGATCTCGTGCATCTGAAGAAAGATCGCACGGATCCAATTATTTATAACCAATATTTTATGGAAATAAAAGAGAAATACTGTGACTACATCCCTATTTACACGGATGGGTCACGGGATGGGAATTCTGTGGCTTGTGCCACAGTTTTTCCATCAGACAAAATAATCTCTATGAGATTGCCTGATTTGGCATCTATATTTAGTGCCGAAACTTGGGCAATTATTAAAGCCCTAGAGAAAATAAAAAACTCTAGCTCCTCTAAATTTATAATCTATACCGACTCACTTTCGTGTCTCCAGTCTTTACAATATATGAAGCTGGAACATCCCTTAATTGGGATGCTGATACGAAAGTGTGTCTTTTTATCTATTAACAATAAGAATATTGTGTTTTGTTGGGTACCCAGCCATGTTGGCATTAGAGGCAATGAAAAGGCAGATTGTGCTGCCAAGTCTGCTTTGACTTTGCCACGTGCCAATGCTGGTATTCCCTATAGTGATCTCAAACATCACGTAAATAATTATATCTTTTCTACTTGGCAAGATGATTGGAATGGTGCGGTCGCGAACAAGCTTCATTCTGTTAAGCTAGTCCTGAGTGGCAGTCCTCCTATAGGCGGAGCAGAAGGGATGAAATAGTTTTGTGTCGTGCTCGCATCGGACATACTTACATTACCCATTCATTTATTCTCAAGAAGGATCCTCCACCTCAGTGTAAGCATTGTCAGTGTACACTGACGGTGCACCATATTTTGGTGGAGTGTAATCATCTGATCCAGACTAGAAACGATATATTCGAAGCAAGGGATGTGGTGTACTAAAGTTTTTAAAAGAAATTTATATTTACTTTTGTGTAATATTTGATTTGTAACATGAATTTTACCTTTATAACAAATGTGATATGTATTATTTTGTACAGCTCTTTACACTGTCTTTGACTTAACATTTCAAATTTCATGTACCACTACACAGCTCTATACACTGTTTTTAACCTAACCTTTTATTTTTACCATTGTATGACACCCAATAGCCGATGTATTATTTGTGCTGGGGTGTCGTTAAACATCCATTCAATTCAATTCAATTCAAAGGCTGTGGCATGTGCTATCATGTCTATGGGATGGTGCATATAAAAGATCCCTTGCTGCTAATCGAAAAGAGGCCCATGAAGTGGCGACAGCGGGTTTCCTCTCTCAATATCTGTGTGGTCCTTACCATATGTCCAACGCCATATAACCGTAAATAAAATGTGTTGAGTGCGTCATTAAATAAAACATTTCCTTCCTTAATACACATGTACTTTGTTTTGTTTAACGACACCACTATGATTAATTAATCATCGGCTATTGGATGTCAAACATTTGGTAATTCTGACTCGTAGACAGGAAAACACATACCACAGCCTTTGACCAGTTGTGGTACACTGGTTGGAACAAGAAAAAACCTAATCAGTTGAATGGATCCACTTAGGTAATTCAATCCTGCAACGCAAGCACCACAGATGAGCACTCAACTGACTGAACTAAATCCCGCCCACACATGTACTTATTAAACATACTAAGAGAAATAAAGAAGAAAGCATTTTGTGCCAGAAAGCTGGGTCAGTGTTTAGGTGATATGTATATAACAACGGACAAAAAACCCAAAACAAATCATATTTACCATACTCATACTCTTTATTTAAATGTGTACTTATAATGAAAAATGATATCTTTAAAAATTCACAACAGCCAAACATAACAGCTACCAAGTCAAGTAATGACTGAATAAGTTACCTTTTACACGTTCACATGCAATAAAATACCCTAAATTGTACTGAATACTTGTTTCAAAATTCTGCTACATACTCTTTATTTCAGCACTAAAGTTCTTCATGCTTAGACTTAACTTTTTTAGAACTTTGTTTCGTTTTACTTTTTTCTGGCTTTTTCTCTTTTTTTTCTTTTTTCTTTTTCTGTTCCTCTTCCTTTTTGGTAACATCTGGTTTCTTCTTTGCTTGCTTCTCTGGTGACTTGGACTCGACCTCTGGCAGGTCATCATCGACTATGATTTCCTCCACCACCGATTCATCAATAACTTTGTAGTTTTCTTCTGCCTCCGTGAATTCCAACACATCTTCGGCTTCCTCCACTTTTTGCTTTTCTAAAACACAACAAACTCAAGTGCATGTCCAGAAAATTATAGGGAGAGGGGGTGCAGACTGATAAGCAAAAAAAGTTTCTTTTGGGAATTTGAGACGGTTTCCCAGGAAATATATTGAAAAATAAGAAAAGTTGTTTTGAATGGGGGGAGGAGGGGGTGGAACCCCAAAACCCCACCCCCTCTGCACAAGCATCTGAACCAGGTTGAGAAATTATCCCAAAACATAATTCAGGACTTTGGGTCTAATTAGCTGACTAAGCAAAGAAGAAAAAAAAAAAATTGGCCAAACAAAAAATATTCCAATTTTTTTTTTTTAAATGGCTGAGCATCAACAGCACACACACAAATAATAATAATCCTGAGGACAAACAAATATGTATTGAGAAATTGAATATTGAACACACACCAAGAAAAAATCCACATTATAAATAGGTGGAAAATAAACTTTGAAAAGAGGGACCTGTTGACATTTCAATAAAAACGTTAGTAGCAGTATTCTGTATTTTCAGTCATAAAATTTGTAAATGAGTGTTTATTGTCAATTAAAAAACGATTTAAAATACATACTTCCTTTCAGCTGTTCTTTTGCTTTCTGTCTCGCTGTCTTTGTAGTTGTATCTGTTTTAGTTGGAGGTTTACCACCTGAATACCAAAAAACAAAACAAATATTAAGTTACTAAAAAATGTACAAGTAATAACAAATTTCCATAAAATTTAAACAAATACTTAATAATTATGCTTGCAGCACAAATTTCAATAACAAATTTTAATGCAAATTTTCATTAAATTATATTAAATTGTAACCAAATATATCAACTGAATGTATTCTGTGTATTTAAGATTAAACATTTATATTTGTAGCAAGTAATAATAAATTACAAAATGACTGAAGTCCACCACCAATAAAAATGGTACATTAATTGTCACAAATTTAAGCAAGTACATACATTTACTGTAAACAAGAATTTTTTTTAAAATGCACGAAATTTACACACTATTTTCACTGCAGATACTCACTGCAAGTATCGATGGTTGTTCATGAAATGTACATGTCACGAACATGCACTAAAGTGTGTATTAGCAAGAATATTGTGCAGCAATATTAATCTTGTTTACAGTAATCAAAATTATTAAAATTTTAAAAATCTACTTTCAAATCCTGTTTGTTTGAACAAATACATTACCTAGACTTTTTATTTTCTGGCCAAGTCTCTTTTCCATGTCTGGAAGTTTCCCTGTTACTGAGAACTCTTCAATACTGTCTTTAATGACATCTTCTAAAACCGACATGTATTCTCCAAGCTGTTCTTTAACCGTTGCATCTACAGTCTTACCTGTCTGAAAAACAAAACAAATCATGGCATACATTTAACTGATTAAAATGAACTAAAAAAGACACAAGTAGAGATGTTTACAAACTCGTCTCCCAAACACTAAACAGCTACAATTAAAATAAGAATTGCACAGAATTAAATGTCTTAACTACCATAACATTTTCAAGTGTACTGTGATTAACATCCATAGGTGCAACTATAAACCAAGTTTCATTGTGAGAAACTAATCTAAACGTGAAACTTTAAAACAAAAGTTGACGCTGCCTCCATCGGAAAGCTCACACCTACTTCTTGCCTTTTTACTTGATTAAGATGACAGAAAAATATGTAGAGGTGTTGTTAAAGAAATGACTGATATTTCAATTTCTACGTGTTACCGCTGGTTCTGCAGACTCTTTAGTATCCTCCTGCTGATCAGTAAGAATATCTTGGTAGTCCGCTAGCAGGTCATCCAAAAGTGGGTGGAGCTTTGTCAGTTTCTGTAAGAGCAAACATGTAATTATTATCTATTACATTTAATAAAAACTAATTACTAGCTGTAAGTTCTTTATTTACATGTATAGTTTTATACTACATGACAGTGAATATGCATAAAAGTTTAGGAGCAGGGTCTTGAATGATACAGGAATATAACTTCATGGTTACTTTTAAATGTATTAAAATATTTACCATAAGATACCACCTTTATCTTGTAATGGTTAGAACAGTGAATGCTGTGATGTTTTTTTGTGAGGCATACACCCAAGTCAACACAAGCAGAATAAAGCAGATTAGTAAGATCACTAGTAACCATTTATTTTATTTATCCTGCTATCCACTAACTAAGATAAGTTGGGAAATTAATACACAGTATATTTATTCCAATTTTGCTTTGCACATTGTGTGATCAATCTAGTAAACAAGTCTTTTTCAGTATGATAATAGCAGTTGAAATGCAAGGGGGAACTGCCCTCCAACTCTGAGTCAGACTCCTTTCATGTCACAGTTCGAGTGCGAATAATTTTTACATGCTCATATACCACTAGAGTTTCGAGCATGTCCGTCCCAGGGCCTGTCTCTGGATAGCCAGGGGCTTGTCCCGGGACAGAAAAAAATTAAGCGGACAATTTTGAAATTTACATCCAAAAATTAAATAGTGGGCCTTTAAAATTTTGATGTGCATCTCTAATATAATTAATAAAGAAAATTCTACTCATTAAATTTGGTCGCTAGATTAGATCAGGTGGTCAAAAAGAAATTAAATAAAATGGGAGGGGGGGTATAATAGAGTTGAAAATGGGCAGAATTTTGAAAATAGCAATGAGTAAAAAAGTTAATAGAATTTAAAAAAAAAAAAAAAAAAAAAAGTTACACGCCAAAAATAAAAACAATTGACTGCTCGGTCGAATATTTATATAATTTGGAGCATTTTAGAAGGACAGTCCAAAAATAAATAAGAGAAAGAAGAGAGGATCGGACTATTTGATAATATTAAAAAAAGAAAGTAATTTCGGCATAAACTTTTGAACGAAGGTCTAAAAGTTTAAAGTCCGATCTATATGTCCACATGAGTGGCCTCGTTAAGGCCGTTAGGGTGCACAGGTTGAGAAAACCACTAGATTGCATCCCGTCAAGAAAACCCCTAGATTGACAGTCAATAGACGTTGAAGGTGTAGTGCTGTGCTGAAATACAGATCTTGAGAAGCCGGATCCGTGTGAACGAGAGAAAGAATCAGACTAGGGTATAGTCCAGTCATCATAGGTTGGTATAGTGGTGCGGACGGACCCGTCTCCGGAGGATACGAGATGGTATCACAATAAAACAAAGTAAAGTCTAGAAAAGAGTAGTAGGGGCCGACCCCGCTTCCTATTTCTTCTTAGAGTGGGGCGGTCAATCTTCCAGTGCTGCTAGGACAGGCTCGGACATGTAGAGACTAAACGCGAACAACCATGGCGTTCTGCAGAATGGCCGTCATACTAGTCATGAAAAAAGCAAGTCAACATAGTCAGATGGAGAAATGACGTGGAGGCAAGAAATCTTGCTAAAAAAGAATCCAACCTGGTGGTGCAGACTGTCGAAACGAGAAGCGTTCCAGCGTTCAATCAGTTCCAATGGCCGCATACATCCCAGTAGAAAACTTCACTTCGCTGATAAAAACAACAAAAGTGAAGGATCCCCAAATCGAACCGCGAAAGCATGTGCAGTGTGCACAAACATGTCTTACCGCGACGAGCTCAAGACTGGGAATGTTTCATATCACAAGCTATATTTTTGGCCATTGAGTAAAAATATAAAAATTTATCTATAGTAATGTCGGAAATGGAATAAAACTGATTTTCGTCGATTATTTCTTTCATATTAAACTGACAGGTAAATATTTTGTAAATATCTATTTAACGATACTCTACCTAATTTAGCATTTACTTGTTTGGGCTCTCACTGATGTACAAGGTGGTGTTTACTCTTGAAATTAAAAGAAGGTTGTTGGTAAACAGATGATTTGTGTACTTTATTGGAATAGACTATAACACATTTTGATCTACATGTCAATTTCATTTACCCTTAAACAAACTTTTTTTTAAACTGCAAGTTAACTGAGTATTTTGAATTGCAGCAGGAGTTATTAATTATGATCAGCATATTTTGTGAATATTAATTCAATATAAGTACATTAGAAATTTACACAATCTTGCAACCACTTAAAGGTGCTATACCATAGTTATATATCAGCATCTGTTTGTGATAAAGATTCTCCAATAAACATGTATTTTCTACTAGAAGATAAAATTATTTGTACTCTTTAAATTTTAAAGCAAAATTTATTTATTTACTTTTATTATTATTTTTTTTGTTTTGTTTGTTGTAATAGTTGTCATTATGCAACTTGGAGATAACACCTTTAATACATAGCACCTTTAATACCTGTGTAATAGATCACACACTCAGAATGGTTCTTGACAGTTTTGCTCAAAAATTACTTAGAAATGTCTACAAATATTTTGTCTTCAGGAGGGATAGAAGTAAAAATTGACACAAGTCATGTCCATACAAATTTGTTATAGTCTGTTCCAATAAAGTGCACAAATCACCTGTTTACTGACATTTTTATTTTTCTTTCCAAGAGTAAACACCACCTTGTACATCAATTAGAGCCCAAACAAGTAAATGCTAAATTAGGTAGAGTATCATTAAATAGACATTTACAAAATATTTACCAGTCAGTTTAATATGAAAGAAATAATCAACGAAAATCAGTTTTATTCTATTTCCGACACTACTTTAGTCATCAATGATTGTAGAATAAATATATATATTTTTATGCATATTTTGTATTATAAAATGTAAGGTTACTCACTTCTGGTGTTATCAGCTGCAGGTCAGATACGGAGAATGACTGATCAGAGTTTATATCAAGAAGCTGAAACACCTGTTAAACAAAAATACATGTATTAATGTATGTATGTGTGGACTGAATGAAAATACTGTGACATACAGTTAAGAAATTAATGTTAACCTTTATTTCATTGTAAAATATTATATTATGTTATTGTATATCCCAGCCCAGGACAGAGGGATAACTCAGTGATAGAGTGCTTGCCTGAGGTGCAAAGGTAACTGGGTTGATCCTCACTGGAAGACCTTGTGACATTTTCTCACATATTTTAGGCAACAATATTTCAAACTTTTATGTCACCTGCAGAGCTTTATTTTAGTACAAACTGTAAACTTTAGCCATTTAAGTATCTCACTCTTTGGTTTTTTTAATTATTATTATTTATTATAATTGTTTGGGGTTTTCATTACCAGCGAGTCAACTTTTAAAGAAAAAACATTCCTTAGAGTATGAACATTTTTTATGTACTCTTTTAGAAGATGTGGGAGGGGGTTCCAAACGAAAGAGTATCATTTGTTTGCTTGTGAATATTCACGAAATCTTTTCCAGGCAAACTTATTTTTCTTTTCTTCCTTTTTTCATATAAAAGAAGAATTAAATTAGCCACTGATCAGCTCAGTAACAAGCTGGCGAGTTAAGTAACAGTAAACCAAATTTTGTAGTAAAAATGAGCCTAAAAATGCATATTGGTAAATATAGTTTGGTTTCACAACCATAGATGTACCTCAACTGTAATTTCTTCAAATTCGTCCGTCCAGTTTAACATTTTAGACAGCAACTTTTTATCCTGGAAAGAACACAAATTTTTATACATGACATTGCATGATGCTATTACAAAAACATGCCTTGCCTTTTATTCAGTAGGAATAACCTGTGGTGGCAGTTTGTTTCCTCTCTGAATCTGAAGATCAAATATAAAAAACATGAGATTTTCCTTGAACCAATGTTGCTTTTCCTTGTCGTACTCAGGAATTACAATCTACTTTGGTGGTACAAACTATACAGCCTGGTCAGTAATAAGTATTCAGGCCTTTATCAACACCCTATATCAACACATTACATGCAATTATGTTATTTTAAAATTATGTGCTCCAGAAATATGATTTGCAAATAAACACTTACAAATATTTTACTTTTAATTCTGCAAAATTGTTGTCACAAATCTGAATAAGTTACAAAGCCTTCTCCC
Organism: Gigantopelta aegis; assembly: GCF_016097555.1. NCBI lineage: Eukaryota > Metazoa > Mollusca > Gastropoda > Neomphalida > Peltospiridae > Gigantopelta > Gigantopelta aegis. Next base: position 10,519,187 of record NC_054702.1, on the reverse strand, counting down.
TAGTGGATGGCCTAATGTGTGGACTAAATGTTCACTTTGGTGTAAACTGTTGGTGTATATTAGCCAGTTTCATTCATAAATGAAGAAAATGGTTGTTGCATCAAATACACAACATCTTTGTGTGTGTTAAAATCATTTCAAGGAACAAATACATGTAGTGGTAACAAATAAGGATTGTCTGTTATTTTGTTTACATTCACTGGGGTATGAAAAACAACAATCATCTGCGAACTATAGAAATCAGTGAAGTTGGTGGATGATTTTGGGGGTTTATACCCAGATGAATGTAAAAGAAATAACAGACAATACTTATAATTAAATTTGAAACATATTCAAAGTTAATGTTTTATTTTGATTTATTTTTGGCATTAAATAATAACTCTCAATAAGACAAAATACCAATATAAAGTGACGTCATCAGATATGATGTTCCCTGACAACATTATTTTTACATTCATCGAGAAATGAATAAACTCGCATTGCCACGGCTGGACCAATGGGACGACCTTAAATTGTAATTAAGGCAATGGAAATTTAATTATAATACTGTATTTTTAAAATAATTGAACATTTAACATAAATTTTGCATAAATCTGGTACATGTATCTTTAATACACTGGTTATTTTCTTGAATATCAACAAAATAAGTAAATATTCAGCACCATCGTATACTAATGTAAACTTTTCATCTGAGTATTTGACCAACCTCTGCTGCTTGAGGGTTCTAATTATATTACTATATATTTTAGGTGTTTTAATTTAAAGAATTGTTAGCAGTAGGACAAATTAAGACACATAATTTGGAACCACAAACATCAAATAATATAGATGGTACACAGCTCATTATAATGATAAAAAAGTACCAATATTAACCCATCTGGATATATTCAACCTTTAAACTAAACAGCAGCCTGTGCAATCCGTCATGATGTACTGAATGATAAACAAGTGCAAGAGAAATACTACAGAAGTCCTCACCTTTTTCAATTCTGCTTCAAAATGCTTGTATGTCAGACTTGGAGATGAAATAAGGTAGGAAGAAAAATGCTGGCTGGAAATAATAATTTGTTTTAGTGATTATTAATACTTCATTTATTATTATATTCATTCTACAGAATTAACATATAATAACAATCGTCATAATTCTACTACATGTATTAACATCATTGGCATAATCATTCAACAAGTAACATCATAGGTTCTACAGATAACATCAAAAGTATGACCATTGTACTCAGGTGGGTCCAAATTAAAAAAAAAAAATGTATGGGGTACTAAGGAGAAAAGGGCAACCCAATGGAAATTTGTTTAAAAAACCACAAAAAAATATATTTAGGGGGGGGGGGGGGGGGCAGGTCATCTGGTCCCTCCACAGATCTGTCTCTGCTACTGTTCTCATCATAGGTATAATGTTTAAAGTTTGGTTTGTTTAACGATACCACGAGAGCACATTGATTAATTATTTATCGGCCATTAGATATCACACATTTGGTAATTCAAAAATAGTCTTAGAGATGGAACAACCATCCTACTATTAACAAGTCAGGTCTAACCATTCTACTGTGAACATCGTATATAAAACCATTCCACTGTTAGCATGATCACTGTCATAAACAAGCATTCTGAGAGAACTGCAATACATATCCCCTACCGGGCATAATTTTTTTTCGTATCTCCTAAATCCAAGGGCCATAACTGTCAAAAATGGGTAAATCACAATGAAAGTAAAACTTGATCTAAATGTATAACAGAATACGATAAAGCTATACACAAAATATCATTATCTCATGGCATTGCAAAAACACATCAGAAAAAAAACTAATTTTCATATCTCCAAATTTCAAGGGCCATAACTTTCCCTACCGGGGCCATAACTTTCCCTACCGGGCCCAAAGTTTCACCTCAATATTATCAGGTATGCAAAACAAAAGTCCGGAAATTTTGTTTTCATATCTCCTAAGTTCAAGGGTCATAACTAAATTAAAAAAAATGGGTAAATCGCCATGAAAATCAAATTTTATCTTTTTTATGTGATAAAGCCATAAACAAAATTTCAGCTCAACATCTCAAGGCATTGTGAAAAAAAAAAAACCTGCAAAACTATATGTGGTTCAGACGGACGGACGGACAGACAGAAGGATGAAGATGAAACCTATAGTCCCCTCCTGTTGAACCAGTAGGTGACTTAACTTAAGTATAATCATTAAGACCACTGTTACCACTACACTACTCATACAATGATCATCACTACCATTAATCAGTACAAAGTGATTACTGCTAGCATAATCATTGTTGAGCCAACAGTCATTACAACCAACATTCATTTCAACTTTTTTTCGTGCTTATATCCAATTAAGGTTCAAGCACGCTGTCCTGGGCACACACCTCAGCTATCTGGGCTGTCTGTCCATGACAGTAGGTAAGTGGTTAGTGAGAAAGAAGAGGGTGTAAATATAGTGGCCTTACACCTACCCACTGAGCCCTTAAGAATTCGCTCTGGGTTGGACCCGGTACCGAGCTGCGAACCCTGTACCTACTGCGCCACCGAGGCCAGTTACAACCAACAACTGTAATGGTCACCACTAAACTCACATTGCAATCAGCATACTGGAGTCTGTTAGACTTATCTGGTCAGGAAAGTCGACCATGTTGAGAGTGGGTGTTGCTGTGTAGTTCAAGCACTCGGACGGTTTCACGTTCTTGATCTTGTGATACCAGGTGACATCCACTGCCTTGGTATTGGCAACACAGTTTTGCTGCCAGTACCTAGAAATACATCTGTCACTGTTTATACACCTACTAATAAGCAGGGCTAGCTCTGGACCAGCAGAAGATTTTGTCAAATTATATATGACACTTCCAAATTTTATAGATACCCAGTTATTTTGTAACAAAATATCAATTAATATTGAAATTTCTTTGCCAAATTAAAATAAAATTCGCCAGTTGTTTTCAAAATTCGCAGTTGGCGAATTTGGCGAGTGCAAGAGCTAGCCCTGAATAAATGAATGCTTCCAACATACTGTCAAGGAAATGATATCAAATAACAGAATACATTAAGGATCATCCACAAATTAAACTTTTCTCTGATAGCACATTGACAATTAGATATAAAACATTTGATAATTCTGAAACTCATTACATTATTCCATTAACAGCAACTTATATGTTATTCTTCCCACAAAAAGAACACATAATATGACTTTTGATATACAAGTTGTGATGCACTTCTTTGGATGAAAGAAATTCAATAAGTGTCTGCCAATGGGGCTTGATCCTATGACCTCATCACACCAACCAAGTGCTCTACATCACTGATTGATTTAAATTCTGCCCCACACATTAAGTTTGCAAAGAGGAAGAAGCGATAACCAGGGCTTGCAATAGAACACAAATTATAGCCATCTTTTTTTTGTTTTTAAATAGCAGGCCAAAATAAATATGTCCTGCTAAGAAAAAATATAGATGCTAAACATAAAATGGTATAGTGTATGGGGAGGCACTGATATGTGCAAACATTCTGGATATCCGAGATGTAATTTAAAGCATTATGGAATTAAAATATAAAAGAATCATGAATTAAATAGTAAATGAGATAATCGTAGAACACATCTGTCTTTTGTAACATGACCTGCACATTCACCTGCTAAGTCTAAAAATTTACTGTTTTGCGGGCCATTATTTCAAGTCCTGATAACATGTGTTGCATACTCTCTTGTATGGGAGTTAATTATCCATATGGTTCAACATAACCAAGTTAATAATAATCATACAAAGCAAACGTGTAATAACAAGTGTAATGACGTAATTGTGGGAAGCGATGTCATAACTTGACGTTGCTTCTCCAGTCCTAGTTCAGACTGCATTTGAAATATGACGTCATTTCATCGTCTCCTTCTAGTTGTAGCTGAAACATCGTGTCAGGATTCAAGTATTACCCTTGCTCTCGCTCAGGCAATACAAAAATCCTGACACTCGTTTCGTAAAATCTGTACGACACACAAGCACGTATAATAATCTCTATAAGCCAATGCAAAAAAAGTTTGTTTTGTTTAATGACACCTCTAGAGCACATTGATTTATTAATCAACGGCTACTGGATGTCAAACATTTAGTAATTTTTTCATATAGTTTAACAAAGGAAACCTGCTACATTTTTCTATTAGTAGCAAGGAATCTTTTATATGCACCATCTCACAGACAGGATAGCACATACCACTGCTTTTAATATACATTGTGATGCACTGGCTAGAGTGAGAAATAGCCCAATGGGGTGTCCTGATCAACTGTGCATCAAGCAAGCACTTTACCACTACGCTACGTCCCACCCCTCTAGGCCAATGTGTGTAGAGGGTATAGGCTGATGTAGGCATGTGCAAGAATCTTAGTTATTGCAATATTCGCTGAGAAAGACTGTGTCAGAACACTGGTGGTTACAAAAACAGAAAAAACATTTGGGGATACGTACATTTGAGAGAACAAAACAGATGATAAATGTCCCTACTAGGTGGTTATAGGTTTCAAATGCTTTTAAATTTGATACAGTATTTCATGTACTTTGACAAATTTTAAACAGCAGTTCTGTTACTATAATGTTTCTAAAAATTATAACAAAAATATATCCATTATTTCCAAGATTTTAGGGTACGTAATTTTACCCTTTGTACTTTCTGGCAAAAACCATGGCAATGTTTGTTTGAGAACACCTCAGCTTATTTTTAACTATGGTTTTGTGATCTCTAAAATATGTTAAATAAATAACCATATGTTAGACACCAAACAGCCATAGTTTAAAATGTGGTGAGGTGTCATTAAAGAATCATTCCTTTTCTTTCCCTAGTGTTCATGATCAGAAGCATACATGTGTGTAAAAAACCGTTTCAGAGGTTTGTTATAAAACAAACCAAAAACTCACCATTTTGTGGGAATGAAGATACAGTCACCTGAATTAACAGTAACCTTGTGGTATTCAGCTTGACGAAGAGAGGGATACTGTTTGTAGTTGACCTTCCTAACATCCACTTTATCAAAATCAGAAGGCATCTAACAAAAACAAGTACATATGGTTCTTATGATCTTAATATTTTTACAATGATCTTAATATTTATAAAAATCCACTGCATCTAAATCAAGAGGCATCTAACAGAACCCACACATTTTACTTCTTTCTCCTCTATCATTCTTACATTCTTTATTTGCTTTTTAATTTAATTTAACATGTAAATTTCATTGTTTCAAACCTGTTCTATTACTTCTTCTTGAGATATTTTTCTTTTTATCTTTCACTGCTCACAAAGCATTTCATTAAAAAAAAAATTGGGGGGGGGGGGGGGGTAATTGTTTTTATTTGCAAAATGACTTCTTAAATGGCTCCTCTAATATTAGTACTTCACAACTGAATGACTTCTGAATAATTCCAAGATACACTTCCCCTGTTGTATCATAACAAACTAATAAGATACTATTCCACTCTGAAAATCGTGGACTTACCACATCACTAAAATCTATGTTGCTAACAAGCACAAAATCTTGTTTCCCAGCAAACACACAGCGAATAGTATCAACATTTCTTCGGGATATAGGTGAAGAAAAATCATATCCATATATGTTCAACATCTGAAGTAAAAAGACAACATATCAATACAAAAAGACACATCAGTACAGATCAATGTATTTCAGTACCGACATAAATGTACATCCATAAATGACAATAAACAACAACAATATAATCATAGTATAGATCATGTGTCTGGTAAGATAAATTTGAATAATAGCTAGTCCATATGCAGACTGTGAGATGCATGAGATTATGAAATGGAATCCCAAAATATCCATATCACATCATTTTACAATTCCAGCAGAATCCTACTAAATAAATCCTCAAATTCAATGCCTGCATATGATATGCCTACTTGGATTTATTACACTGCGGTGGAAGAGAAAACAATGTGATATTTATCATCTCTTCACATTGTAGATTATGCTTTTTGAGAGGTTATGACCTCTGGTCAGGTGATGGACTGTCACATAGTACAACTTCGCATAGATGTTCATGCAAAATGTGTACACATGGTTCTTTCAATTCATAGTTTTAAATTGGAAAAATACACCCTGTCAATTCTTATAAAGTATAAGCGACATCATTTTCCTGGTCTTTAATCTATGCATTTCATGTCTTGTTTACCGTAGTTATTTTGGAAATCATTCTGTGCAATTTTTGTTCTATTGATGTGTGGTGTAACAAATAAAATACTATACTCATTCCTGTGTGAGACCGTTTATATTACAACTTGTGTGTTTTTAATCATACATCACTCACTTTTGCTTGTGATGTATGATTGAAAACACACTCATAGTATATAAATGTTCTCACGCGGGAAACTGTTTAGTATTTTCTATATACTAAATGTTTTCTATGGAACAACCATAGTAAAATGGTGTTTCACCAGTAGAATGCCAACATCTTCTGGAGAAAAAAACCCAAAAAACCTAACTAACAGGTAAACCAAGAAGGTAATTATGTAGTAACTAATTAATATTCTAAAGCAATAGTTGTAATTCTAAATTTTAAAGTAACAGCACTAATAAAACTAACAAAACACTCGAGTCTTTTCTACAAGATAAGTGCTGCCGTAATAAGAAAGTTTAAATTATGATTAATGAAAAATAAATTAAATAACGCTACTTTACATTTACTTACATTCATGGAAAAGCTCTTTACCACAGGATCACAGAGTAACGGAGATGGTATTGGAACATCTTCACTTAAAAAGTAAAAACATAATTCTTATCACAAATCATATATGTTCAAAATAAATTTCACGATACCAATGAACCATGCCAGCTTCTGTAAACAATAAAATTAGTATCAAAAAAAATACCAAGCAGTAATCCTGTACAAGAATATACATGTACTAATTTTATTATAATTATCGTCTAACTGTTGTTTCAATTATATTACTAATTTTCAAAGCATAACATTTCTTTTAAAAACACATTATATATATAGCTATATTTCAGAAATAGATAATAAGAACATGATGTGCCTGTCAAAAGTAGGTTGTGGTGACCTGGTTATGGTACGTAACACACTGTCATCCAAAATTGTACTTGCATGCAAGGTTTGATGATCCTATATGAATTGATACAGCAAATATGGCACGGACAAGTATTTCCTGTAATGTGCAAATCATCCTATATGAATTGAGAAGAAAGATATGTTCTGGAAATAAAACATTTACAGACGGATGGACAGACAATGGCATACCATAATACAACTCAGACCAGGGTGACCAGTTTTTTTTGTCATTATTGAAGAAATGCAGCTTTACAGATCTTAAATATAGAGCTTGAACTTATGAATTTGTCACACACATATTTTTTTTTTTTTAAATATGCTGTTGGTGAAATGACTCACCAACGGCAATTTTGAGCCTACCTAATTTTTAAAAAGTGATTTTTGTAGCAAAGGAAAATGACTAAAAGATTATTTTGCTGTATGACTATGAAGTCAATTAAACAGCAACAATTTTGTTTTCGTCTACAAATAATGCTAAGATGACTATAAAGTTAAATAATGTTTCTGTTAATGTTTCATCAAGTACAAATTTATAACATTTGATAATCGACAACAGAACAGGACTATATGTACACCAGGTGAATACTTTTTAATGGTCAGGTTAGGTCAGGACATAGGGCTTTACGTGCACATTCAGAGCAAGCTGTTGTAGCGCACGGCTGTCTTGGGCACAAGAGCCGGCCTCGGCCGGCTCCTCCGTCCAGGACAGGAAAGGTGTGTGTGTGTGTGTGTGTGTGTGTGTGTAATGATGCTATGGAATTTTGAATGGAGCAAGAATTATGCCAAAAGAGAAAAGGTGCGCAAGTTTGATTGAGGGATTTGGGCGCAATTGTGAACAGTCGGTCAAAAAGAAAGTTCCGGAGCTAATATAGGTTTTGACATTAGTGAATCGAGAGTAGCTCGTTAATTAGACCTCTATGATGCTGTGGTGTCTCCCTAGGTTGCCCTTAGGGCCCTTAAAAGGAGCATTTTAATGTCATTGTGGAGCTTTATCAACAGCTGTAATTTTTATTCAGTGGCAATTTATATCTCAATGACAGCAATTGTCACCAGTGCCGTCATTAGGTTTGAGGTCTGCAAATGTATAATCTAATAAATATTTTGTATTGTTACTACTACATGTACATTAAAATGCTTTCAATTCTGGGCTAGCTCTGACACTCGCCAAATTCACCAATTGCGAATTTCAAAAACAATTGGCAAATTTTATTTTAATTTGGCGATATATTGATACAAAAGAACTGGGTTTTTGCAATTTTTGAACTTTAATAGATAATTTGGCGAAATTTTCTGCTGACCCAGCGCTAGCCCTGCAATTGAATATCTCGACAATTGTACATAATTTTACTATAAATGCTAAAATACAAACCTCAGAAAAGCTGGGACTTCTTTATCATAAACTAATTTTTTAGTTTTATAGTCGATGACAAATTTCATAAATGTAATGTTCTGTGATGGCTCGGTCGAAAACCACTGGGTATGTGCCTGTGGAAGGTTCAGGAAATATTCATCATCAGCCCATTTTTTAAAAGCAGTTGCTTTCTTTACAGCACCACGCATCACCAGAGGTATATACGGTGCAACGTAATCACTGAAAAACACAGTGGGTTTAGGAAAGCGTTTGTAAACATCCACTTTGTGGATCTTGCCTATTGATCCAAAGGCGTCCAGATGGCCAGGCCATTTTGCTGGGTCGTCCTTTAAGCTGATACCCTTTGGTGGCCAGATTTCCTCATCAAGCTTTTCAAGTTCTGGGAGATCCTTGTCACTTACATCATCTGTTCGCTTATCAGTCTTCTGGAAAAAACAAGTACTTAGCAAAATAGATTATTGCGTTAAAAAACCTGAACACAGGGCAAAATGCTAATTTTAGAAACAATTTGCACATTTTAATTTTATTTTAATGAAATAATTTCTAGTAATAGTTGATATTTTGTTACAAAATAAATGGATTTTTAAAAATGTTTAAGCGTGGTAGATAATTTTATGATTTTGTTTTTCCATGCCCACAGTTAACCCTGGGAGTCGGAGAGATGTCGGACTGTTATTTTAAAAACTATGGCATCTACTTTTTTTTATATAAAGTTATGAAAAGAGATCCAGTCCTACTTGTAGACTGTGCACAAATAATGTTATTTTTCTCACAGTAAAAGTCCAATTTGTAAATTTATTATTATTAAAATTAAAACTTACGTCGTCTGCTATTTTTCTGTTATCAGACTTTTTGTTCGGTTTATCCGACACCTTGGCGACAATGATACCTAATCCCATACAAAACAAAACCATAAGCAGGAAAAATTGCTTGAAAGTACACATGGTGAAATAGCAAATAAAAGAATATAAAGCTGTAATTCATGGGAAACCAACAGATGTTAGCCTCAAAGAGATAGCGACCAGCCATAATTTATATACCAATTCATGCACTATGATACGTCTAACATATCTAAATGCACATGATCACACAACCAGTCAATAAAACAGCGATAGTTTCCGGTTATTTTGTTGGTAGGTTTTACATTCCAATACCATGGACGTTAAAGCCCCTCTCAAAGCTTTATGAAAAAAATAGGTAGCCGATTTTTTATTTTTTTTATTTATTTATTTTTTGTATTGTTATCTATAACTACATATCTTCTTTCTTTCTTTTTATTCTTTTTCTGGGGAGTGTAAACATTCCTTAAACTGTATTTTTAAAAACATGTAGTTTCAAACATGGAAACGGTTTTGCCATTTTTATTTTGTCACCACCTGACCATTTAAAAATAAAATCACCTCACCGCAAAATCAAAATCTAAAGATGTATTTTTTTGACATATTTACAAAGTTGAATCCTTTTTAAGATGTTTTTTGATATATTGAGCTGAAATTTTGTGTATAGCTTTATCATCAGAACCTGTACTGCTATAGACCAAGTTTGACTTTAATGGTGATTTGCCTTTTTTTTTTTACAGAGTTATGGCTCTTGAACTTAGAAGATACGAAAATTGGTTTACGGACTTGTTTTTTGGCAATGCCTCGGTGTATTGAGATAAAATTTTGTATATAGCTTTATCACGTTCTGTAATAGATCAAATTTTACTTCCATGGCAATTTACCTATTTTTGACAGAGTTGTGATCGTGGTGGTGGTTGTGGTGGTGGTCGTCGTGGTGGTAGTAGTAGTGGTAGTCGTAGTTGTAGCACTGGCCACTGAATTTGTGGTCGTTTTGACACTGGGTTTATATTTTCGGCACTTTGCATGTTCTAGTTAGTAACATAACAGTCATTGTCGGTTCTTCACAATAAATAATCCTAACCACTCAGGATCTCGGCAAATCTCGTTTGCGAGAAGTCATTTGCAACCATGACGGACGCAGGCTTTTTTAAGGTTTATTTTTTAAAATTAATTTAGCCATAGGTCCGCTATTAGCGTTTTAATCCCGTAGCTGTGTTCCTTATTTGTAGTAAAACGTTATGCTTTTATTACTTTCTAGCCTATTGCACCCGGTTTTCATAATAAAGCTAAAATTATGATTGCGAAATCGAGCACGCCAAGGGTTGAAGCCAATGAAGGGACGCTCTCGTCTCGTGCCGTTTTTTGTTAATTTAATTTAGTACATTTATTTGACTCCAGCATATTTCTTATTTCATTTGTATTACAAGTTCATTTTTAAATTACATAGTGCTTGATGTTAAGATTAGGAATTGACCCTAAACTAGCCCCAAACCTTTTCATGTTTTTGCACATTGCAGTAATATTGTCACTGAATTATCCACAGAACCCATGAAGAGAGTTTTGTATTCTCCCCCCCCCCCCCCATTATTTTTAGTTAGGGTGAGGATTAGGGGTTATGGTTACGGGGGGGGGGGGGGGGACCGGGCAGATATTTTGAACTTAACGACGGCAATTGCCGTTGATGACATACAAACTGACGTCAGTTGGGGGCGTCACCGATGGCACTTTTGTGCTGCTGGATTAAAATTACTGCCGTCGGTAAAGCTCCTCACCGATGGCAAAATGTATAAACGTGTATGAACATTATCTGCCAGTATTTAACACGGGTGTTTGGGTCCTGGTTGGACTTGATAGGCGTTTAGTTGGTACCACTTGATGGAACTATATTTAGTCATGCGCGTACCCTGTGCTGTTGTATAATATACGTTCTCACTACATTTTGCCTCCTCGCTTTCGTGTTATGCTGTGGTGACGTTTGGCAGCCCCATTTGTTTTTCTGCGCCCCTTTCTAACATTGTTATAATTTACAGCACTCAGCTCCACTATTTTAAAATGCACATGTTTTTCACACTGAAAAACATCGCTGAGTGTGCACACTGGACATAAAGGAAGCAAGCCGCGTTGTGTACGAAAGTGCAGCTGACGAAAAACGTCGGTAGCTTCCAGAAGTTACCGTAACATAATTTAATGCTATTTTTTAACAGCCTATGTTGTGTCCCATACCAGTATCCATTTCAGTGTTCGAGATTAAATTTTTTGGCCAGTATCCCAGTTGGATACTAACATTTCAAAATTTGGTATCCCACCTGAGAATTTAGTATTATATGGTATCCCGGTAGGATACTGTGTTCTTGAAGTCTGGTATCCAAAATTAAATGCTGGTATCCCCGGGATATTGGGATACATTAATCTCAAATACTGCATTTGTATGTTTGATACACACAATAACAGTTACATTATATTTTAGCAATCAAAAATTATATTTTTATCATTTCGGCAATCTCCGACTGAAAAAAATATTTATTTGGCGCCAAATTTGTCACGTGATCAGAACGGTCATTCTGTCTTTTGTGTTCACTAACTGTGTCTGATATTTTAACCTCAATTGCAGATTTAATTGGTCGCAACTTCGTCTCAGAAACACCAGGTTCCGTTAAATGTTAGCTTATGCTAGTAGTCAATGATTCCATTTCAGGGCACAATATTTCACGCGAACTGTTCTGTTCGCGTGTCGGTTACGCAAAATTAAATTTACACGAACCGCAAATTGGTTACGTCGTGTCCTGTAGACGTTCAGAAATTAAAACTTGCAGACTTCACGATTACAGTAAGTTTATTCATGCAGACATACTACTAGTACTAGTATTCCGACAAATGTTTTAGACTGGTATTTAGATACTTGATGCGCGGCAAACCAGTAGACAACGGTATATAGCAACGGTTGTAACTTGCGACCAAAGGCTCAGTATAGAGTTGAGCCAAAAGTTTTAAAGAAATGTGCATGGACCGCTAAGGCGCTTAAATTATCTGCTGCTATTCTATCTCTAAAGGAATATATGTAGACATAATATTGGATTGCCTATAATTTTACAAAGGTTAAAAATGGATTTAACGTAAACTAAAATGCACAAATGTCACAAATACTAACATCACATAATGAGCTTCAAATAACAAACATTTGGAACGTCACTGTAGTATAGAAGTACCAGCGATAAAGTGAAAGTAGCATCGCCACTGCAAAATATCGGTGTCAAATTGTGATCTTTCTTTTTATGTTATTATAAGATCTATTTTTATTAATCTAATCATGCACCAATGAGTAGCCTGTTTTATAGTTCAGAGGAACTGGACATTTGTTATTTGTGTTTGGTGGGCTTTTTTAAATCTGCTGTATACTAAATTTTACATAACGGTGACAAATGGTAGCCTTTATGTATTTGTTATTTATGAAAGAAAATTATTAGTCTAATCATGCACCAGGGAATGGGCATTTTTCCTCCAAATGTATCTATTTTGTTTCAGTACTGGGCTGATATTTAGTATTAACTTCCGCAGGCTGCACAGAGGTTCTAGAATACGGTGGGCTGATGCCCGAGGACTGGTTTTTAGAGTCGGGCAACTAAAAATTACTTTTTGCGATCCTGATGGCAAGTGGTGAATAATAATAATAATAATAAATCTACAATGCTACGATGGTACGAAAACAAAAGAAACATCTACAAGTCACTTCTTTTGATTTGCAAGCATTAAAGAAACTGTTTTATAAAACTTATTTTTTCTTTTTCTTTTTTAACTTTGAGCTAAAAATGATGTATTTAAAATATAATTTCAATGTAACTTTGAGGTAATCCACAGGTTATGCAAATATAATTCACGTAACCGAACAATTGGTTACCTAGATAAAAACCATGTGAACCAACGGCATACTCAAAATTGCTGTCGGTGGGCCCTTTCACCGATGGCAATTTGTTTTTTTAATTGCTGTGGGTGATAAATTTTTAAGTTTGAGCCCTGGACTAGCAGAGCCCTATAGCCACTTGTGCATTTTAATGATTTTAATACTTAAAAAGCTCATACAGTGTATTGTGACAGAATGAGCCAAACATCTATGGAATAAAACAAATATTTAGTCCCATAATTCCACATTCTGTCTTGTTTGCTACATTTCTTCAAAAAGCACCATTTAACAATGTCTATTTTTTCAAACTTTAGTTTTGTTTAATAACAACACCACTAAAGGACATCGATTTATTCATCATCGGCTATTGGATGTCAAACATTTGGTAATTTTGACATGGTCTTAGAGAGAAAAACGTATATTTTTCCATTAGTAGCAAGGGATCTTTTATATGCATATACCACAGCCTTTGATAAACCAGTTGTGGTGCTTACCAACAGATAGATCCCAAACTGATTGTGCATCAAGCGAGTGCTTTACCACTGGGCGACATCCTGCCCAGGCGCGGATGCAGGATTTCTGAAAGGGGTGGGGGTCCAAATGTTACGACTGATCTCTCCTTTTACACAGAACAGTTCATATAATCATGTTTCCCCTTAAAGTTTATGGTCAGTTTTCAAAAAGGGGGTCTGGACCCCTGCCCCTATTTTTTCAAAGGCAATACAGTGATATTGGATTATGAAATATAATTATTATGTTGGTTTTATAGTACAGTATGTTTTAAAAGGTATTGTTTATAACAAATATTTTTTTTAATTTGTTAGGTGGGTAAATATTTTTGTTCAGTTAACAAAAACCTCCCATAAAATACACAAATGAGGAAAAGACAGAAATCATAAAAAAAATATTTGTATACTAAGATAAATACATGGTATATATCCTGGAGTAATCAATATGCACGTACATAAGGACAAATGGTAAACTTGTAACCGAAAAGTAATAAAATAAATATTATTTACTTCACTCGGTCCAGAGCTGTATATAACTTAATATTTATCATTAATATCTACTGCTGAATTTATTTACCAAACCAAATTTAAAAATATAACCCATTTTTTGCATACTAAGTAAAACGTAATGAACAACAGTGTACAATTTTGAGGAGAGTCCGGGAGCCCGAGGCTAAACAAAATCATATAGGACTCTCTAGCTTGGCTAGCATATGAGCCTGCATGGCTCGTAAAAATTATTTGTACAAATTAAATTGAAGGCTATTTCTCATTCCAGCCAATGCTCCACAACTGGTGTATCAAAGGCCATGGTATGTACTATCCTGTCTATGGGATGGTGCATATAAAAGATCCCTTGCTGCTTATCGAAAAGAGTAGCTCATGAAGTGGCGACAGTGGGTTTCCTCTCTCAATATCTGTGTAGTTCTTAACGATATGTCTGATGTCATATAACCGTAAATAAAATGGTTTCATGCAAAACATTTAGTGTGTCTTCTGTTCTACTAGAGACAAATGGCAGGGCTCGCTGGGTTGGTAGTGGGATCTAAAGATTTGCAAACGGAGTCCTTATGACACTTAAATGTTTTTAGACCAAAATCGCACACTGAAAATCATGCCCTCCATTCTTGTTGCACGTTCAGCAGTTTCAGCTTTTTGTTAAATGTTTCTACTTATAAATCACTTCACAAAATGTTTTTAATTGTTATACATGTATATTCAGTAAGTGTTGTTTTTTGTCCCCTGAAGGTTCAGCCATAGGGGCCTGTATAGGTTTTGTCTCCGTCCTGTCCATCCCACATATTTGTACAGTTTTATCATATATATTATTTATTTCAAAAGGGCACAACTGCTGAGCAAGACAATCGTTTTGCAGACAAAAAGAAGAAATTGATGAAATCCATGAGATTTGCAGAGAACTTGGAGAAAAAGGTTTTTCTTTAAAATAAAATTTTGTCTCACATGTACAACATAATGCCAGGCCTGTTCCCAGGTTATATTAGTTTGGTATAAACATCCCAAACTGTTGGTGAAGCTGAGGCATGTTTAAAGCATACATGTAAATCGGCATTAAGGTTTGGGCCGCAAATGTAAGTTAAATTGAATAATAGTTTTGAACGTATGTTTAAGTTAACAGGAATAGTCTCTAAACATATAAATGTTTTTATTTTAAAGTTTTTGATGCTGATTTTTTGGCACTAAAAATTAGTAAAATCATTTTCTCTTTTTTTGTTTTTGGTTTTTTTTTGGTCTTGTTTTTTTTACTATTACAGCTTTTCTAGCATTAACTTGCACATTATTTACAAGTTTTTGCATAATTTATAAATTTTTTGGAAATCTGATGTGTTTCTTAGTGTTTGTGGTAGCTCATGAAACATTTTACAAAAGTAAATGTATTTTGCTTTAAGCCATGTACTTTATATGTGTTCCTCTCTTTGGCAATAGTACATAGTTATATTATAAATCATGCTGGGGCGTTGTTAAACAATCATTTATGTTAAAAAAAAACACGAAATGTACCTTATTGAAAACGAGGGTTAGTGACTTTAATGTGAATTTGTGTCTGTTTGATTGTGACAGGTTGACATGGCGAAGGTGAACGTTGATACGTTAAAACCATGGATTGCGCAGAAGATTACAGAGCTGCTGGGACTGGAGGATGACGTTATTGTTGAATTTGTATATAATCAGTTGGAGGAAAGGGTAAGATACAGAACTGGACAAAGGAGTATCTTTAATTGTATACTGTTCTAGTTTGTCATTAATTGGCCATTGTGCGATTTTAGAGGCTGTTCACAATTCTCAAAATTAAAGCAAGGCATTGTTCTTGTTACAGCCTTTATAACATTAGATTTGAAGATACATGCAAATGAAACATGGCTGAATAATAATGTTATGTTTTGCTATATAACCTTATACGATCAGTACTTTTTGTTAGGTCTTCTGTTCAGTAAATTATTTACTTACCTGTAGATTTTGTCAGTTTTTTGGAATGTTACCTGTTGTGTTAATATTTTCAAAACCTATACAATGAATTGTCTTTCGGTGAGGTGGGTATGTGCCTGTGTAAACTACTAAACTCAAAAAACATTGATGTAAGGTAAAAGTGAAAATTTGTTGAGCTAATCTAAAACAGGAATGGTAATGTAATGGGCATCAGCAGTTCTTATGAGAATCAAGATAGCAGAATTGTGCATGTCACTGGCTGATTTGTGGATACAGAGCCATTAACATTAGAGATGTCATTAAGAATTGAAATAACAGGTAAAAATTAAAATATAGCCAGTTCCACTAAATATTTTGTGTGACGTAGTCAGGTTGATACCAAAGCCTAAATATATAATTTGAACATACTTAAATAATCACATGCCATTATTATATCTTTTCAGTAAATATATCATCGTCGTTCATGTTTATCTTTTAATTTGATTTTTCATTGTTCATAAAGGATTTTAGATTTTTGCAATAAGTGTTTGAACTGAGATTTCTCAAACATTGACATTAATATTATTTGAACTGAGATTTCTCAAACATTGACATTAATATTATGCTCTGCTGTTGATGCTTTGCATTTATTTTCCTGTTTTTTATCGAATTAAAAAAGTGTTGTTTTTTTTTTTTTTTTTTGCAAACATACGATGCTGAACAAATTAATATTGTACACTTGCATTAAGGTTGAAAATTGTGGATGCCCCAATGTTTCTTTCTACTTTTTCTTATAAATAATACAAACAATATATTACTCAAAACCATTTCTGTTTTTTTTTTTTGTACTGGGATATCTGCATTGTTTATTGTTATTCATGTGTATGTACCTTGCATTACAGCCTAAAAAAAAAGGCTCGGTTTTTTATCTTTATTAATTTTTTTTCAGATAAAAAAAAAAAAATCATTAATTATTGTCAGCTTATTATAGAAAAAAGAAACTACCTTATATTACTATACATTTAGCTTGTAGGATATAACAGTAGAAAACCTTTGATGTTTACTTACTCTTGACATTTTCCCTCCACAATTAGAGAAGATCAATATAAAATCACCTTGAGAATACTGAGGCACAGCAAGGGGCTCATGCAGGGTACAGTAATTCCGTAGCTAAAATCTAAACAGGAGCATGTCTCCCACTTCAGCTCCCTCACAATGACGCAAAGATGTCCAAGACCTTAAATCATGGTTTGTATTTAACTATTGGATTTATAACGTCAAGTAGAAACACTTCGTGTGAGGCATATATTATTGGAGAATTTTTTTTTACTTTTTGATGAGATAGAAAAAAACAATGGTTTTAATTTTTTTAGTTAATTTAGTTTTTAAAAAATTCTTGTAGCGATAAGTTGCCATTCTTTTTTAAAACTAAAATATTCTCAGTTTGAATGCTTGTTATGTTTTTAGTTTTTCTAAGTAAGTAAATACTTGTGTACTGTAGATGTTTAGAAAGATCTTTAACCTGTGCCAAATATTCGTTTTTGTAGGATGCAAAGTGAGAGACCAAACAACAGTTTGAACACACAAGAGCAGGCATCATCAAGTCTATTTGAGATTAAATTTGACCAGTGTACATTGTGTTGTGTATTATTTAACCAGAAGAAAACATTATTTTGTTAATTTAATGAGCAATATATCCATTCTCTAATAAGTTTGTCACAAACATTTTATGTTTTCTAGTTTTTAAGAAATTACTATAATACTTCTGTATAATCGATTCGCTTTTTAAAATTTTAATTAACAAATGTGTTATGTTTTAAGTTAAATTTGTATAATTAACTGTAAAAGGGTGTAGGAAATATGTGTTAATGCCAGTTGTCTTCCCCTCATGTATCCCCAGATGTGAAATGCAGATCAATCTAATCGAGTGTTCATTCAAGAGCTGTGGGAGCTTCTCTGCAGTGCTCAAGACAATGTTGGTAAGCAGAAGAAGGAAGAGATAAAGAGGAGACAATTGACTAATGTAACATCTCGAATAGGGTTTTAAGTGGTACGCTTCATAAAAAGTTGATAATCGGCTATTGTTGTTGAATAAACTGAAAAATATATATATAAGATCTGTTGCTGCTTTTGTAATATTAGTAGCCTCTATGATAGCAAAAGGTTTCTTACTTTTAGACTTGGGTTAAAATAACTGTTTACACCAAAATAGTTGTCTAAAATGTGCAGAGGCATTGTTAAATATTCTTTCCTAATAGATTTATAATAAGTAACAAAATTAATACAGTCAACTCCACTTATTTGCACATCGGAGCATAATTCGGTTAATCGACTATTGAAACCATTTGCCCTTATAACACTACAAAAGTTAATTGCACAACTACAGGCTATATATCATTTGGCTTTCTCAAAATGAGAATGTCTATCAAACTTTGGCAAAAGAATAAAACGATTAAACTGTTTTGTTTGAGTGTGTGGTAAGCCGACTGTAATTACAAGAGCAAATGAGATGTGGCAGTTACTACTGGTGAATCACAATACCCTACACGATTTAAGAATGACATAATTAAGTGAATAAACCTAAGACCTAATGTTTTTGTTTGCAATATATTGCTGTTAATCAGGCCATCTCAATAACAAGTAACTCTCCGACTATTATTTTTAGAAGTACCGCCTGTGCGCTTGTACGCATGCGCACTCAACTATTGAGATTGACGTGTTCAGGGCAATCGTTGTTCTGTATCAATTATTACGTTATGTTGAGAAGCCTTGGTAATAATTAAAAGATTACAGATCAATCTTCCTATTATGTTTTTAATAAATGTGACCGAGAAAGGGTTGTTGTTCACTTATTCATTAATGCAGTGTACGCTATATCTGTTAAAACGCAAAAGAAACGAACTTGCTTCCCGGAAAATGTAGCGGAAAAAAAAAGACTGGTGGGGGAGGTCGTCAAAAAAACAAACATAACAAAGACCGTTATTATGATCGTCCCTAAGTTTCTGCTATATTGTTAGACACCAATCAGTCGGACCTCACCATGAAGGTCAGTCATGTGTTAGACCGGTCATGCATGCAATGCAGACTGCTGGAAACTGATAACGACTCACTAGCCGAGCTTAACTTTAATTGCTTAACAATAGCAAAGTCATTATTTGGGGATCACAAATAATACCAAAGCTTGCCGTATCTTGTGGGATGGAAAGAACACCATACCAGCAAATGCATACAAGTTCACGTAATTCTATCAATCAACAGCCCGGTAATTAAACTGACGTCATTTTGTAAACACGTGCACCGATGAAACGTGAACTTTTTGATGGTTCTGTTTTTCAAGTTTATTCACTTTGTTTACACTAGTGGATGGTCAGTGGGGTTTTTTTTAATGCACAAAGTTTGTGTTTTTAGAAAACGACGCCAGTTTGTGTTTTTAGAAAACGACGCCCATGACGGACGTTGTGGTTTTTTAGAAAATGATTTCTGGTCTGGCAGATTAAAACAAAAACGCCATGCTAATTATATATATCGATAGATATATTTTTTTACATTTATATATATCCAACTGCATGTGACATGTGTTAACTGTAATAGTTCCGGTATGAAGTACCGCATTATGCTAGACTGTCTCCAATGCCACTTTGTAGTTGGATGGCTGTTACAAAGTGAAAGTCGGTACTCTATCGGTTAATCGACTAACCCGGTTAATTGCACAAAATCGAGCCGCACCGAGGGTATGCAAATAAGCGGGTTTGACTGTATATATAATTGTGAATATTTAGTCTTCATATAAATACTTGAATATTTTCTTGTAATAAATGGTCTAAATCCAGGATAGTTTATTATTAGCTGGCTTTGCTGTCAGCAGGAATAGAAGACAGTTTTATGCTTATTTAACAGTGATTATAAAATTAATACATGTATTTTTTAATCTGTTATTGTAATAACCATAAAAGTAGTAAATCAGGACTTGATACTATTAGTTTGCTTGTTGTCAGCAGGAATAGATAACAGATATAGCAGTCATAAAATTGAAGGATAACTGTTGTATTTAACCATTTGCGAACGTTCATGCTGGATTTACAGTCGCAAATTGAAATACTAAAAATAAGTTTTTACATGTAATACAACTGCTGCTCCTGATAATGTATTTATATTTTATTGTTTTATCAACAACTATACCAACATTTATTACCAATTTCACTTATTCCAAATACTCATCAACACAACTGGTGCTTGATAACGAAGATTCATAATTCTGCATAATTGCCGTTACTTCCGCTTCCTGTCGGCGTCACACGCATGATATACACAAACATTTATGAACAGCATTTACGTCATAAAATTTAGTGGAACACGCATTTTGCTTCAGAAAAAGATTCAACATTGGTATTTTAAAAGTATGTTCGTCCAATTAAACAGCGAGAAGTAGCATATGAATATGCAAATAGGCTCTTGGGGAATCCCCCAAATTTCTGATTGGTACATGCTCGTTATACTGCTGAAAATTGATCTAATTAGCCAGTCAAATTTTGCGTTATATGCAGAGTGAATTAAAATTTGTGTTTCATTTTTACTCTCTTTT
Organism: Gigantopelta aegis; assembly: GCF_016097555.1. Lineage (NCBI taxonomy): Eukaryota > Metazoa > Mollusca > Gastropoda > Neomphalida > Peltospiridae > Gigantopelta > Gigantopelta aegis. The sequence goes on along the minus strand of NC_054702.1, from coordinate 10,498,482 downwards.
TTTTTTTTTGTACCAGGCGGAACAGGAGCGCATCCAGGCAAGTCTGAAGCGCCACGAGGAGCACATCAGTGAGACGCTGGCCAAGGAGAGGTGGGACAGTGAGCGGAAGGACTGGGACCGCAGTCGATCGCCCAGGCGTGACAGAAACCGATCGCCAAAATATGAAAAGAACAACAAAGTGGAACAAAGGTACAATTGATAGTAAAGCATACAAGAGCTTGTGAAAAATAATTGTAATTTTATGTAATGTTTTCAAATATATTTGAAATTGATTATATTAGTTTTCATTAAAGTAATGTATTTTGCACAATAACTGTTGAAATGGCTTTCTCGGCAAGATTAAGAAAACTTACAATTTGTGGGTAAAGACATACATTATTGTGAAAATTCATATGCTTTGTTCATGGTATGCACTATCCTATCTATGGAATGGTGCATATAAAAGATCCCTTGCTACTAATGAAAAAATGTAGTGGGTTTTCTTTCTAAGACTGTAATGTAAAAATTACCAAATTTTTGATATCCAATAGCCGATGATTAATAAATCAATGTGCTTTAGTGGTGTCGTTAAACAAAACAAACTTCATATGCTTTGTTTTTGCATCCAATATTTTATTTGACAGATAAATGTTTTGTCTGCTTCAGGAAAACTCGTAGTAAGTCGAAATCTTCAAGTCCACCTGTGACAGTGAAGAAAGAGGAATCTAAATCATCTCTTCCTGATTCATCAGGCGATAAAAATAGCGAAGCTGCTGTCAAGACAGAAGAAAACACAGATGCACCAACTGACAGAGTGGAGGCGGTTAAAGATGAAGATAACAAGTGTGTATAAATATGGTCTCATCTCTTTTTATATTAGTTTAAATGAAATATGTCTCAATGTTGATGCCCACTGCAATATTCACTTTGTTTTTGACAACCATAACAACTAGTGATCCATAACTGGCCATGGTTTGTGCTATCCTGCCTGTATGAAGCACAAATAAAAGATCCCTTGCTGCTAATCGGAAAGAGTAGCCCAAGTAGTGGTGACAGCTGGTTTCCTCTCAAAATCTGTGTGGTCCTTAACCATATGTCTTATGCCATATAACCGTAAATAAAATGTGTTGAGTGCGTCGTTAATAAAACATTTCTTTCTTTCGGCAATGCTGTAAAGATTGCTGTTAAATTTTTAATTCTCCACAGCACCTTTTTGCCTTGGACTATATTAATTTTGTTAACAGTATGTTTTTTTGCCGTGGACATTTTCTTAACTGCAGGGTTTGTCTTGGTGTTTATTCTTTAAATTTACAGTTGTTTTCCTCTTCATATATTCATATACTTATCACTTGGATTTTATTTTAAAATCACTAAGAGCTTATTTCCAACAGCACTTTGAAATTTCCTGTAAAATTATTTTAAAATTGGGTTTGGGATCGATCCCCAGCCGGTGCTTCACAACTGGTATATCGTGGTATGTGCTATTGTGTCTGGGATGGTGCATATAAAAGATCCCTTGCTGCTAATCGAAAGAGTAGCCCATGAAGTGGTGACAGCAGGTTTCCTCTATCAATATCTGTGTGGTTCTTAACCATATATCCAACGCCATATAACCGTAAATAAAATGTGTTGAGTGCGTTGTTAAAACATTTCTTCCTTCCTTCCTTCATTATAAATCATCAGTTACAATTGGTTTGCACCAACTGATGAAAGTTTAATTATACAATCAGTTTGAATTATATGAACATCATAAGGACGTTCATATAAAGACAATGCAATTATTGTTTTGTTTCCCGGTATAAACCCTACAAATCATTAATTTTACCTTTAATAATTATTTAATATCTTTTTTCTTTATGTATAATTGAAAATGTATATCAAATCCATCAACTAAACAGGAACAATTTAACATTTTCCCACACAATTGGTTATGGATTTTTATAATCAGATCCTCACATCATGAGACCCAAACTGATCAATTTTCCATTATAATGATCTTTGGAACATCACTAGTATTTAATTCATTGGATCAACGTTCATGGGGTTGAAAGTGTTTTATAAGTATATTTTCAGTTGTTTTAATTCAAATTCTCTTGTTCATCACATCAGGACAGAAAATACAAATGATGTCACAGACAAAAATGATGACAAAGAAAACGATGTGGAAAAGAAAGACAAAAAACCTAAGGACAAATCGAAATCAAGGTCCAGGAGTAGAGATCGCAAGAAGCGCCGGTCACGAACTCCAGACAGAAAGAGAAAAAGAAGTCGGGAGCGGTAACTAATCTTAACTACTTAACAGCATATTATTATTTTTTAAATGGTTTTCTATTTCCATATTTAGTTTTTTGAGATGGCTCATTCACTTGACCCCTGCAATATTCTCTATTTTTGGACATTTACTTTTATACACAGGGCTTCTAGATTATGGTAGCCCTACTCCCATGGCTAGTGATATTCTATGTTGGGCTAATAAATTACTACTGCCATGCCCAATGGCTAGTTACTTTTTTCACTCATATGTTGCAATTACGTCTATTTTGTAAATATGAATATCCTGCGCCATACCCCATCCCCTAATGTTAAGTGTTATTAACCTTCTGACTACTGCAGGCGAGATATCTCGCCCGACGTCACGTCAGTCGATATACTGTACACTGTATACAGTGCATTCCCCAATTCATATTTCCCGCCGTTTTGCACACGACACTCACCGGAAACGGAAATATAATTAAAGAAAAAAGATATTTTTTTTGATAATGGTGGTTTTTGTTTTGATTTTTTCAATTGAAAATACCTTGAAATTTTGAGTTCAAAAAGTGGTTTTCGGCAAGTATTTTCGCTTGACAACAATGGCGGCACGTCGCGGTAATTTTCAGGGATCAATAGCTGATTGTAACAGCTAATTTAATAATAAATTTGATAGTTTTACCAACAACGAAAATTATCAAATATTGCAATATGAATCATAGTTCGGGTTTAAAAAAAAATTCTGGTCAGAAAACCACTGTTATCGGAAATAATGGACATAAATACTGGACAGCTGGCCACAAATGCCCGTAAGTAAACGCAACTTTTTCGATTTTTTGCCTAATTTTAACCACCATTAGCCGATCTAAAACAATAAAAATTACAAAAAAAGACACGAAAATAATACTTACCGATTCATATATGAACTTTATTTCATGTATTTATGAAACATTTGAGTGAATATATGTGAGTAAAAATTATAAACTTGTACCCACTCAACGTGGTTTTTGTTAAAAATTAATCCAGTAGTCTAAAGGTTAAGCTCTTTAGGTGACATATCCGATTATTACTGTTATTTAGTAAAATTGTATTAACTTAAAGTAAAGTAGGGCTAGTGAATTTTTAATTGTGGCTAGTAAATGTTTTAAATCACTGAACCCATGGCTAGTGGATTTTGTAAAAATTCTAGAAGCCCTGTTTATACAAAATTCCTATTTTGTGGGCAAAATTCCTATTTTCCTTTTTTTTTTTAACCCACCGCCTCACTTTACGGCCTAATATTAGAATATTTTGCCATTACTGTTTCACTAACTCTTACAAGTTGAAGAGAGAAATTCAACAGCATTTGTCTTTGACAAGCTGTAATGTTTCGACATGATTGTAATTCATCCATTTGTTTGAACTTAAAAATATCTTTTTAGATAGATCTGTATTTCATATTCCATAGTGGCCTTTAGGAAAGTTGGTAGACCAAAATGTTTTCTTTGAAAATCACTTATGTGTCTTATTTTATATAGGTAAACAAGATATTGTGCTAGTTGGTCACCCAAAAAAAAAGTTACAAGAAAATTTTCAAATATGTTTTGCATTTCAGTGTAAATAGAACTTTGCAATTTTATGTTCAACTTCATCAGGACAAAGACTGGCAATGATCATGTTAGGCACCCTAAAACAGGTACTTGTGCATATCTGAGTCCTGTAACCACTTTAATTATTCCAGTCTGGCTTACAGATTTAAAAAAACTAAAATTCTTACATACAAAGCCTAGAATTCAAAATTACAATTGCAAATAAGTGTGGGGGGGAAATTCTTATCAACAAGTTGTTGCTTTTGAAAAACATGTTGGGCCGAATTTACAAAGCCTGTTTGTGACTTGCACGCATAAACTACATACATTTACAATGCTAAAAGACTCCATCTAAGAAAACATGCTTAACAAGGTTGGCCCTTTGTCTTTGAAATAAATTTATATTTACTATTTATTTCAAACTGAGGAGCACTGACAAGCCTCAGTGGGTGCAGTCAGTCTGTCGTGTTTGTTTCAGTCTTGTTTTAACCCAATGTTAGATCACGATCGCGGAATCGACGCCGGTCACCACGACGGTATTCTCCTAAACGCTGGTCACGATCCCGACAGAGACGCCGTTCTCCTCGCAGATCTCCGCTACGCAGACATTCGGACAGGAGGTCACCACTGAGGTCATCAAGGAGAAGTCCTCCCCCAAAGAAAATGTCAAGAAGAAGGTAACCCTGTTTTTTGCTTTCATGTCCAGTAAATAAGAGTTATTTTGTGGTAGTGTTTTTTAATTTCATAATTTATTTGTCTTGATCAATCAGGGAGTGGGATGTAGCCCAGTGGTAAAGCCTGATGTCCTGTCGGTCTAGGATCGATCCCCATCCCATTTGGCTGTTTCTGTCCCAGTCAGTACACCATGACTGTTATATTAAAGGCCGTGGTTCATGCTATCCTGTTTGTGGGTTGGTGCATATAAAAGATCCCTTACTACTAATGGGGAAAATGTAGCATGTTTCTTCGCTAAGACTATTTAAAAATTACTAAATGTTTGAGATCCAATAGCCGATGATTAATAAATCAATCTGCTCTAGTGATGTCGTTAAACAAAACAAACTAAATAATCTTATAGTAATACAGTGAAACCCCTCAAGACCTGACCAGGGTTTCTGCCAGAGGGTAAACTGGGTATATGACACCATACCCAATTTTTTTACAGATTTCTTTTCTAAAGTTCACCTTTTTAACAAAATTAATTACTTTTTATCATTACTGTATGATTATCTTAACCCTAACCCTAAACTTAACCCATTTTCTTTCTCACTATTGTTGCATTTAATTTTATAGTGCCATACCCAAAAATTTCTTTCTGGCAGAAACACTGCTGACCCTCTCTAAACCAGAATTCTGTCAAAATGAACGTTTTTCATTGTCTAGTGATTTACACATCTTTTAACACTAAAGTTTACTTCTCTAAACTGAACAACGGATGCACAATTCAGTCTTAAACTCTTTATTTAGTGCAAATTGTACCTCTGAAAACCGAACAATCAGACGTTTATTAATCATTATGTCGCCACTAATTGTTGCGTTGATTGTCACTTCGTAGTCTTCAGTCGGATTACCTGACCGCCATTAGAAGTGTAATCACTGTTACATATGACATACATAGGGGTATGGTTGACAAATAACAATTAAGCAATTAATCATCAAGTGGCAGGTTTTACATCTTCACAAACAGGTTTATAGTTTGCTTCAATGATCAACAAAGCTAAAATGGATTTAATCTACTGTCTTCCCTTGATTTTGTTCTAAAAAAAATTATTTAGCACAATAAAGAGGAGGCAAAAGTAATGTTGAATTTGTGGTGTCAAAAAGATGTCAGTAGCATTCATTACCATATCGATTTTTAACATGGATCGTCCAGCAAAACGTCGCCGTATTGAACTATCACTTGATGATGAACTTAAAATCATTATAAAGTGTTATAAGTAAACATTAAAATATCTTAAATCAAAGTTTCTTTATTGGAACATTATCTGTTGAATACATCTTCAATATATATGTAAGGCCAAATATGAATAGGACACCAGATGAAACAAACGACAATACAATTGGGTGCAGTCAGTCGAATTGTTTTTGTTTCAATACAGACCCCAGAAAACTGAACACCAGACAAAAAACTTGGTCTGTGGATGTCCTGTTCAGAGGGGTTTCACTGTACATCAAAACAAAAACAAAATTTTAAACAAAGTCTACTTGTCAAAATTAACAAAGGTCTAATATCCAACAGCCGATGATTAATGAATCAATGTGCTCTAGTGGTGTTGTTAAACAAAACAAACTAACTTTTGGTCAAACAGCTGATTTGTCTTTAACTTTGATGAACTTGTACACAAGGAAGTTATTTTTTGGGGTGTTTTTTAATATGTATATATGTTTAACTAGTCTTGGTTACAATCGTAGTGATATTTTACTAAAGACTGATGAAACAGTTATTGTTTCTTGGGTAAGATATAAAATCATAATATGATTAGCATGTTATTTATTTATAATTACCGGCCTCGGTGGCGTCGTGGCAGGCCATCGGTCTACAGGCTGGTAGGTACTGGGTTCGGATCCCAGTCGAGGCATGGGATTTTTAATCCAGATACCGACTCCAAACCCTGAGTGAGTGCTCCGCAAGGCTCAATGGGTAGGTGTAAACCACTTGCACCGACCAGTGATCCATAACTGGTTCAACAAAGGCCATGGTTTGTGCTATCCTGCCTGTGGGAAGCGCAAATAAAAGATCCCTTGCTGCTAATCTGAAGAGTAGCCCATGTAGTGGCGACAGCGGGTTTCCTCTCAAAATCTGTGTGGTCCTTAACCATATGTCTGATGCCATATAACTGTAAATAAAATGTGTTGAGTGCGTCGTTAAATAAAACACTTCTTTCTTTTTTTTAAATTTATAATTGAAATCAACTACAGTACAATAATATTTCATAGACTTTATTGCTATAATGCATATAGGAATAGAAAATGACAGTAAAATGTCTTTCATTGATATTAAAGCATTGCTATCTCTTGTTAGACGCTCGCCCAGTTCGAGTTCAGACAGTGACTCTTCCAACAGCTCTGCAGGAAAGAAGAGAACAGGATTCGCTGGCAAGGTAAACTGATATAATAATTAGAAATCCAGCTAAATTAACTTAATGTAAACAATTGACGTGATCACAATTGTTGTGGCAGTGTAACCTTTCTTCTTTTTTACTTCACCTGATGTCAGATAAGAGCATAACTTCACATAACTAGTGTTTATCAAGTAGCACCTTTTCCCAATTTTTTTGCATTTGCACATTCCATGGCAGTGTTTGGAATGTGCAATGCTATTAGTCGCAGACCCTATTTATATAGTGACACTACATGTGGTTAATTTACAAACACGTTTGAAAAAATTACAACAGAGTGAATAAAGAGTAGGTGCATTTTTTTTAAAATATGAAGAATGCATTTTGTGGCATTGAAAAACATTTCAGATGTACAAAAACACTTCATGTGTACAAAAATGGTACACTTAACATTAGAATGTAATGTCTGATTTCAATTATCAAAAACAGCTGTAATAGTGAAAAATATGCCGTATTTAAATAAAACTCTTTAACAGATTAAAATTTGCTTGTCTGCTTTTTTTAAATTATTGAATTTTCGGTAGACCCCAGTTTCTTTTGATGGGGTGTACACTTCTTGTGTAATTGCTATTTATTTTGTACCAGTAGACTATTTCTTTTATTTACTGTCTTTTATGTTACTGTACGGGAAAAAGTGCAGTGCTAAAGCACTCTGTTGATGCACGGTCAGTCTGGGATCAATCCACATCAGTCTATTGGGCTAATTCTCGTTCGAGCACTGCACCACGACTGGTATATCAAAGACCGTGGTATGTGCTATCCTGTCTATGGGATAGTGAATATGAAAGATCCCATGCTACTAATGGAAAAATGTAGTGGATTTCCTCTCTAAGACTTGATGTCAAATTTACCAAACATTTGACATCCAATAGCCAATGATTAATAAATGTGTGCTCTGGTGGTGTCGTTAAACAAAACGCTTTATTTTCCTGTAATGTGTTGTTACAGGGCAAGTATGACAGTGATGACAAGACGTCCCCAGACAAGGTGGGCGTACAGCAGCGCCGTCACTACCGCACTCACATGGACACGGCAGAGGCTGATTCATCTTCCGGCTCAGACTCTGACGAACCATGTAAGTCTGTTTAAATATAAACACAAAGTAGTTACAGTTCTCAATGGGAAACAAGGTAACATAACACTGGACAAAGAATCCTGAAAATGATGCAGGGCAGAGTTCAAGATTCAAGACAGCATCGACTTTAATTGCTGTAGGTCACAAGCTTTACCAAAGGCAGTTTTTGCTGCTTGAAAAAAATTAATATATTGCCTTTATTGGAGGGGGATGTTAAATTTTTAACAAATAACATTTGATCCTTTTTGTAGTTTCCAGTTAGTAGAAATCTTACTTAAAATGAATTGATATTTTCTTGTATAGATGTACAGATGTACTCGAAGTTTAACAAATGTAAAAACCTTGTCAAAAGATTCAGTTAGGCTTACAAATGACCAGAAATAATATTTTAAAAACAACACGTCTGTCCTTCTGTCATTCCATCTATAAGCCCTTCTTAAGCACATAGAGATTGTATTTATTGATATATAAAATGTAGCTTATGTAACAGGATTTTATTTATTGATATATAAAATATAACTGATCAATACTTGTTTTTTTATATTTGTTCACAGCCAAGTCAAGAAGACGCAGGAGGTCCGGTTCACCTGGTCGTCACAGACGGAGGTCACCGTCTCCAAGACGACGACCCTCGCCGAGAAGGTAGGAAAATAATTTAACATATGCTAAATAGTACAGAATTATCACAATGTTATAGAAAATAACTGGGGTTTTGCAATTTTTCAAGTTTAAAGTGATGATTTGGCAAAAATGTTTGATCACCCATTGCTAGCCCTGCTAACATTGACACTTGTTATGGAATAATTATTAACTTATCCTATGTGATTGGGTATCTTTTTTTTTAACTTGTCTTCTCCATGTTTTCTTCAATGGTAAACAATATAAATTTGTCACTGATTTAAGCTGATATTACTTCCCCATCAGTCCACTGTTTTTACTATTCAGCATGGTGTTTGATTTTAATACTTTTAAGCACATAAATGAAGAAATGTTTTCTTGTATATCAAATAGACCATATATCAAAGCAACTACAGACACCAGTTGGCCATAATTTAAAATGTTGTGAGGTTTCATTAATTAAAATATTATTTTAAATGGAAAATGTCGTTACTTGATTGGGCTTATAGTTTTTATGTTTGTTGACTGTATTCTTTCTCCCTAAATGACCAAATAAAGGCCATGACTTGTTCACCCATTTTTATAATGCAGATTTTCTCCAATGAGAAGACGCAGATCACCACCAGACCAACCCGTTACAAAAAGGTGTGATCCGCTATAAATATGGGCCCCATGTTTTCAAAGCTGTCTTAGTGCTATGTTATATTAAAACTGTCGGGGGCTATGGTGTGTGTAATAGTGACATCATAGCGTGTGAGGGGCGAGACGTAGCCCAGTGGTAAAGTGCTCACCTGATGCACTATCGGTCTAGGATAAATTCACATCGATGGGCCTATTGAGCTATTTTTCGTTCCAGCCAGTGCACCATGACTGGTATTTCAAAGGCTGTGGTATGTGTTATCTTGTCTGGGGGATGATGCAGACTAAAAGAATCCTTCATGTGTGTCCATGTGGGACAGGGCTATTCCACCCGAGGGTACATAATTTGTTGTCAGAGGCAATGCTTGCCGAGTCCCTGACATATTATGTACCCGAGGAGGATTATTTTTCTCTCATCCAGTAGATAAAAAACAAGCATTTTAGGAAAACATGAAAAACCTACTGTTTTTTTTAAATCTTACAATCAAATAATCATAACCATTGAAAAGATCGAAACCAAAAAATGGTTTATACTAAAAGTATAAACCAAAAATGATAGTATTATTTCATTATGACAGCAAGTTGACTTGTTTTTATGAAATATAAAAAGCATTTCTTGCGTTATTTAGCAGTTTACGTGAGGTCACCCAATGTTAATATCGGCTCAAACAATAAAAGTCACGTGACAGATTTATTCTGTATGGGTTGATGATGTGGAATACGCCTGTCTTGCATGGCTAGGGATGGAAGAAAAAAGATTTGTTGCTACTAATAGAAAAATGTAGCAGGTGTCCTCTCTATATATTAGAATTACTAAATGTTTGACATCCGATAGCTGATCAACAAATCACTTGTGATCTAGTGATGTCGTTAAAACAGAACTAACTCATAGCCTACAGCGGTTTTATGACATCGTAGCGCTAAGATAGGTTCAAAAATCTGCAGCCAGTATTTTATGTTTAATAAAGTTATTCTTTACAGTGTACTTAAAGGGGAACTAAACTCAAATATGAGCCTTATGTGTTGGAAAGGTGCATACCCGGACCACCAACACATACTGACACTTTAAGAAACGAAAAACCCGTAATTTTAGAGTTAATAAAACACACTGATTATTTCTGCTACCTGGGGGCAGCCATTTTCTTTTGTTTTCAATGCGTCCGGTATTCTAGCTTGGGGTGAAGTGAGGTCGGCTCCTACCAACTCCTGTATGCACAGTGTAAACAAATGCAGTCATTTATGACAAGGCACTTTGCTTTTATCAATCTGACTTGTAAAACAGCATAAATGACTTTATAATATAATAAACTATTTAATTTTTAAAATATTTCAATTTGCATTAATAGAACGAAGTGGGTTTATAGTATTTTTATCTTAAAATATCCAAATAAAAATGCATACTGTTAGGCCTATTGGTAGGGTACGTTTGAGCAAAAACTGTGATTTTAGATGGGAAAGTCTACTTAATCAAGCGTTTTACAGAAAGATTTACAGTAATAAGGCATGACGTCTGATAATGTCTATATCCATTTTAGGGGTGGCAGGTATATATACCCTGTGATGTTAAAAAAAAATACAGCCTGTACGTAATTTTATGACTAGACTGCGGGAATTAATGGCTTGTCTACCTACCAAATGTACACATGCCAATCAGGAATCATAGGTGGATGCCACAGAAAGTACCAGTATAGACCAGTAAACTAAGAAAACACTCAGTTTATCATTTCAGTACGTAGGTTATTGCATGGACAAAACAAGATAGTTATTTCAACACTGACAATGGTGGTTTATTCTGTATTGTAAAATAATATATACTTATTGCTGGCTTACTGGAATGGATATTATACAGAACATTGTGCAAAACTCAGGTACATTTGTTTCTTCAGTTCTAAAACTAATTCCTGATGTGGCACGTTAAATTTTACGTAACCACCGGCTCGCCAGAGGGCATATTCACTGAGATGGTACAAAATGGCTGCACCCGTCACATTTAACCATTTTATTAATTAAATATAATAATATACTTGTTGATATTAAGCAATAATGTGCATTATATATCCAAAAGCCGTGCGCGAGCATTCCTTCAATGAATGTAGTGTAGCAGTAAGTTTTAAAGTATCGAATTTTATCTAAAGTCGTAATCAAAATTATACCACTTGTTTTTGTTTATATGTGATTAGTGAAAAAACACTGCAATGAATACGTTTGACATACAATAGCCATGATTAATAAATAAATATGCTCTAGTGGTGTCATTATATACAGGCGTGATAAATGTCCAACGGTTGTTTTTTTGTGGATGGGAGTGTGGGTGTTTTATTTAGGGTTTTTTTATGGACCACTACCATTCAAACATTGAAAAACTAAAACATTTGATTATGACTTCAATCCCATTATTCTAGTAACTCGTCCTGTTTCAGATCATGTAGGGTTTAGTTGGCACATATTTCTTGTGACCATGAGATACCATAATTACTAAGTAGGTTCACTTGTGATAGATTGTGTCAGAAAAGGGATTATGTGTACAAATTTATTGGAGCCATGTTTAAAATAATTGAAAAGACAACTTAATCATAGTGATTAAACTTGTCACTTCACAATTTTGTAGGTTTTCGGCTAGACGTCTAAGAAGCGATTCTGCTCCAAGAGGAAGTAACCGATTTCCGAGGCGGTCGGTATCGGACTCGCCACCACGTAGACGTAGAGATGTGTCACCTTTTGTGAGGAGGTCTCCTTGGAGAGGAAGGCGATCACCATCTCCCATGAGAGGAAGGCGAACCCCATCTCTCATTAGAGGTAGAAGATCACCGTCGCCTGCCAGAGGTAGAAGATCCCCATCACCAGTCAGAGGCAGACGTTCACCATCACCTGTAAGAGGTAGAAGATCACCATCACCTGTACGGGTTAGACGTTCACCCTCTCCTGTTCGACGCCGCGGACCCTCTCCTCCAGTGAGGAGACGCAGAATGTCCAGTTCAGCTTCTCCTCCAAGAGTCAACAAAAAAACGGCATCATCATCATCTTCAGATTCTTCATCTGATTCAGACTCCTCCCCAGCCAAGGCTGCCGTTGGTGCCTCTCCTCGCAGGCGAAGATCCCCATCGCCGGTACGAAGAAGACCATCGCCACCTCCAAGAAGAAGAGTGTCACCTTCACCTCCACCTAGAAGGCGATTCTCGGGGTCACCACCCTATCGGCGGAGACCATCCCCTTCGCCACCTCATAGACGACGTACATCACCTTCCCCACTGCCGGCTAGACGCAGGGCATCCCCTGCACCCAGACGGCGATCTCCATCTTTACCAGGCAGACGGCGATCTCCATCTTCACCAGGCAGACGGCGAGGAATGCAGTCTCCCCCACCCCGGCACCGTCCATCGTTTTCCCCACCACCCCCCAGGAGGAGGCCCTCTCCATCACCACCACCTAGGAGAAGGTCACCGCTGCCTGTAAGCCGAAGACGATCTTCACCATCACCAAGAAAACCCTGGTCTCCATCCAGACAAAGATCGGAGTCGCCACCTCCCAAGCGACGCCAGCCACTGTCGCCTAACAAAAACAGGACGACATCTCCATCACCTGACCGATTGCAGAAAGTCTCAGTAGAAAAGGCAGCCAGACGGAGAGGCGGTTCTTCATCGTCGTCAGAATCTCCTCCAAGAAGACGGCCTCGGCTGTCCACGGAACGAGATGGTAGCGAGTCACCAGTCAGGGTTGTTAAGAGAATTCCACTGTCTCCTTCACAGCGAAGGCAGAGGTCTGTGTCGGCTTCACCCCCTCCGCGGAAGTCATTTTCACCTTCTAGAGAAGGCAAATCAGTTCCCAAACGTCCACATCGCAACAGCAGTTCATCACCATCTCTTCGTAAGAACAGCTACCAGGGCACTTCACGAAATCGGTCCCGCGAGAATTCCCCCGAAGACGGCGGTTCGCCATCGTATCGGGCAAAAAGACGCTCTCGTTCTTCACATAGTCCAGATGTGAGAGTCAAAAGACGACGTCCATCGGAATCGGAATCGTACTCCAAAGGAGAGTTTGAACAGTTGGACAGAGGTGATGGATACCAGAGGGTGATCACAGTAAAAAAAGAGGAATTGTCGGAGGGAGCTCGAAGAGGAGAAAGAATCACTAGTCCTCAGCAGAATGGGGAGACTCCCAAAAAGAAATCTAAATTGGAAAAGGCAGCTTCTGGAAGTGATTCTGAGGTATAGTATATTTACTTTGAAATCAGACACATAGTTTATGTGCATAATTATAAACATTGTCATTTGTGTTGTGAAAAATGTCTGTATTCTGTCACGTTAATTGTACAATTGTACTATTGATTTAATATTTGAGGATTTCCTTCAGTGAGATCAGGGATTTCAAATACATATGCCCATCATAATGGCAGACTTTTAATGCAATTGGTTATGATCATAATTATTTCATAATAAAAAAATTCAGTCCAATTTTATTTTGCATCCAATAAGATTTTTACCATATGATGTAGAAAATATTTTTCATTTTGTGGCTACAGCTTATGTTTTTGTTACTACATCTTTTGTTAATTCCTTGTATTTATAGATGTATACTCTCACCTTGTTGAGTCGTCGTTTTCTGTTAAGTTTAGAATTTTCCCACTTTTTAAACTAATACGCCACCTACCGTTTGTTTACGTTCCAAGTCTCACAGTAAGATGTGTAGACCGTCAATTAGCTAAGAATTTTTTTGTATATCCAATTATTTGTTACATTTTACCTTAAAAATTATTTTTTCTACACGGGAACCAAAACAGGCAAAAAACTCACATGACTCGTATGTTATTTGTAGTTTTCTTAATTTATGGTGATCATGCCCGATCATGCCCAAACTATATATCAAAGTGTTGTCTACATGTGCATGTTTATTTTTACATACTTTGAGAGTGACATCAGTAAAAATGTGAGGTGTCACATTAATAATTTTTTCTATGGGAGCAAATAAGGGCATTAAAATTTGAAAACATAAATTAAGGATGTAGATCAATACAGGTTTACATTATAAATATGGCTATTACTACAATATGTATATTGAGTATTATATTTGAATAAATATCTTTTTAAAATATTAAAATAAAAATACAAATAGAAATAACCAAAGCTATTTTTAAAAAAAAAAATTTAAAAAAAAAGTTGGTCCCACCTTATTTTGCAAGCAATATTTTAAAACCATGCAACAATCTGCTGACTGCTAAATCAATAAAAATAATTATAAAAACAGTTTCTTTGTTATCGATTGCTTCAACACATAAATTCGACCAAGCAAATTGTTCTTATGACATTTTGTGCTTCGAAACTTGAAACTAGTAAAGAACACAACTTGATAGTTAAGTTTTTTCGTTCAGTGAGCGGGGTAGGCCGATTGTAAGCACATGTGTATTTTTGATTGCATCAAATATGTAAATTTGTCTGCATTGTTGGTTCCAGAAACAATTAAAAAGTTTCTTCAACTAATAATTATAATAAAATTACAAAGCAGTTTTAAAATATACTAATAGTTATTAAATACCTTGAATCACCATCCTGTACATTATGATAAGAAAAAAAATTGGTATAATATTATGGCTTTTTCAGTCTTCTGATGATCAAGGTTCGAAGAAGAAGAAGAAAAAGAAGGATAAGAAACACAAGAAGCATAAGAAGCACAAGAAGCACAAGCACAAGAAAACTGAAAAAGATGATGTGGTAATAAAATAAACTACTTCACTGTATTGTCTCACCTTGACCAAGTAGAAAGTGAAAAAGATGATGTGGTAATAAAATAAACTACTTCACTGTATTGTCTCACCTTGACCAAGTAGAAAGTGAAAAAGATGATGTGGTAATAAAATAAACTACTTCACTGTATTGTCTCACCTTGACCAAGTAGAAAGTGAAAAAGATGATGTGGTAATAAAATAAACCATTGCACTGTATTGTCTCACCGTGACCAAGTAGAAAGTAAAATTGGTTGTGTTTTGTCACTCTGAGGGAAATATAACCGGCCTCAGTGGCTTCATGGTAGGCCATCGGTCTACAGGCTGGTAGGTACTGGGTTCGGATCCCAGTCGAGGCATGGAATTTTTAATCCAGATACCGACTCCAAACCCTGAGTGAGTGCTCCGCAAGGCTCAATGGGTAGGTGTAAACCACTTGCACCGACCAGTGATCCATAACTGGTTCAACAAAGGCCATGGTTTGTGCTATCCTGCCTGTGGGAAGCGCAAATAAAAGATCCCTTGCTGCCTGTCGTAAAAGAGTAGCCCATGTAGCGGCGACAGCAGGTTTCCTCTCAAAATCGGTGTGGTCCGTAACCATATGTCTGATGCCATATAACCGTAAATAAAATGTGTTGAGTGCGTCATTAAATAAAAGATTTCTTTCTTTCTGAAGGAAATATAAAAGTATGCTTGGTTAACAGATAAAATAAATTTAATTTATGGATTGATAAATGCACAATAAGTATTGTGCATTTATGTAAACTTGTGTAATTTAATATGCAAGGTTGATTTTTTCAGCATTGACAGACACATGTTGACAGGTGACATTATCAATACCAAAACATCAAGGCTGGCAAACATACTTTTAGTGCATTAATTCAGAGTTTTTTCAAATCAAATTGTTATCTATCAGTTTTATACATATATATTCACAATCAAGATGACTTTTCCACAAATACCAATAATAATAGTGAATCTACCAATAATGTACTACTGACTTACTGAATGAAGCAACCCACCAGTGAACAAAAGTCAAAAATAGGATTTAAATAGTAGGATGTGTTTATCATTAAACTTTAGAATGTTAGACGTTGAACATTAAATAATTAAATGTCAGTTATAAAAACAAAATTATAAATAAACATAACAAGTTGCAAAAACAAAACAAGCTTGTAAACACTGTTTAGAAGAAACAGAGGCTCTTTAGGCAATGATGTCATCTCCTATTGTGTTGAACACCCTCTTCAAAGAAAAATTAAATAGATTTTTTTTAACATTTCACTATCATTAGAATCATGAAAAACATACACACTATAGAGATGCGTGGATGTTTGTGGACAGTTGTTTTTCTTTCATTTCCTTTTTCTTCCAAATAAGAATTTGAGAGCTGGTACTTTTTCCAAATTGCGCTCATTATCTCTTTAAAAATAGCATTCCTTGTGTGTCTGGTTTTGTTTTTCAAAACTAACCTCTAAATTCCACACACCTACTAATGAGCATGTGTTTTGAAATTGAAAAGTTTGTGAAAAATGGTTCATTTTCGGCCAGCGTTTATTACTTTGGTTCAAATAAAGTTTGAATAACAAACTAGAGATATTTGTTTTTTTTTACATCTTGAGGTGTTAATTAATAACTGCATAACATTGTTTTCTTGTTATCGTTTGCGATATCGTAAGTTGAATGTTGGTTAGCATATGTTTAAGGAGTCGAAGATTATGTAACCAAAATTTTAGCCACTTGCAAATTTGATTAGCCCATTTTTGTAAAAAAAAAAATGAACCTATGTCTAAGTTGGCTATCGTCCAATAAACACATAGTAAAATCTCAATTTTTATTTTATAAGAATAATTAATGTTCAATTGTTGCATTAAGACGGTTAACTCTTTATTTCACTGAGCATCGCACATGGTTTTGCCAAATTAAAAGTTGGATACTGTTTAGCCTATAGTAATTTCAGCTGTTACTTCTGTTGAAGGAATTCTCCCACCGGTTAGTTGATTACCTATATAACATGCCACATCCTTTGACCATTAATAATAATATAATAATGACTCTTCCATAGTGTTATTACAAGATTTTAAATGACGGAGTGCATAATTTTTATTATTTGCAAAATTTTCAGAGGTGTTGTTGCCTTTTGATTTGGGGGTTTTTTTTTGGAGGGAGGATTTGTTCTTCACAAATAGTTGGTCAAAGTGTTTTCAAAAACCCATATTACTGGCATTTAAGACACATCAATGATAAACGGTTTAACATAATAGTATTATTAATATCTGCCATGTATACTATCGAATGTCACTTTATTTCTTACTTTGTTAATAATAATTAACTACATTATACAGAGGATGTACCAGTTTGCATTATCGAAAACATTGCATGACTAACGTAATTTGGTCCTCGTGAGTACGTTGGGTAGTGGATAGTAGACTGCTTAAAATACTTCTTTGTGTACATACAACTTGCGAACTGGTCTTTCTAAATGTATATAATTAATAATAATAATAATAAAGACAAAAGAAGCAGCAAAACAAAGACAAAAATATATTCAGTTCTTTGAGTGAATCGTTGCAGCTCTAAAATGCACCATCCCACAGAAAGGAAAGCACATACCACAGCCTTTGCAATCCATTACCAAGTCATCTGAAGCAGTGCTGATAAAATGTATCACTAGTTTCTATTTCTTTTTTAGTTGTCTGAAAGTGGAGATGCAGAAAGCTTGGAGGAGCTCGAGAGAAAGTTACGAGAGAAGGCTTTAGAGTCGATGAAAGCAAAGGCAGTTGAAGCAGGAGATGGGTAGAATGGTGAATGACGTCATCATGTAGCATTTAAAAAAGATGAATGGTGTATCACGCAATTGTTAAAATGGTGAGCGATGTATCATGGGACTATTGAAATAGTGAATGACATGGCGTGATTAAAAATTGTGATTGACTACCACGTGACGTTTAAAAATGGTGACTGATGTTGTTCGCACAACTGATAAAAATACCATCACAGTAACCTGAGGTGAGAAGTCAGTTATCCAGATTTTGTGATGAACCCTGTCTCGCTAAACAGTACAATGATACTTCATTTTATAAAGATGTGAGCCAGATTCTGTGCTAAATCGGTTCATTTATCCTTTAAACTTTACAACACCAGTCTCGCTGGAGTAACTTGTTCAGTTTGAGGGTAGTACTGTGTTTGTTCCATAATTAAAACCCATTGTATATTTCATTGATTTTAAATGTTTAATCCATAGTTTATTGCATTATTTTCTGGGTTTTTTGTTTTGTTTTTTAGGTAGGAAAATGAACAATGATGTTTTGTTCTGCGGTCATGCACTGTTGTTCAGAATATATTTTCTGAACGATTTAAACTTCATAACTCGTGCATTATAACCATATGGAAATAAATTATAATACATTGGGGGGAGGGGGGTTCAGAATTTGCGAGTATTACAATATATTTCTTATAGTCATTGGAAAAGATATAATTAAAAATTTGAAGTTTAGATAAGTATTATTTTATATGAAAATATATTTTTGGGAAAAACAAGACTGGGGTTTTTATATGAGTAAAATACAATGTTAACTGACAATGTCGGTGTTGTTCCTTGTCCTAATCTATGCACTATTGCATAATTAGTAGAAATTAAACCCATTGCTGATAACATTGTCCAATAAAAATTTATTGGTGTGTTTAATGTTGAATAATTAAATTGCAAATTATTAAAGATGATTAAAATTGGAATTGTTATTGCATTGGTACTTTATGTGGTGTTCGATAGAAATAATTAGTGTGTCTTACATTTTCCTTTAGTATTTTTGTGGAAAATCTACATTTTGTGAACCTTTTATTCAATTGAGTAATAAAGCTGCATATTAGATATAAATAATATATGGCAGCAAGAAGTATTTTTGCAGTACTAAGAATTAGCATGAAATTTAAAAAATGGCATAATTAATTTTCCAACTGCTTCATGATTTTTATCTCACTGGACCTTTGAATTCTGTTGCAATTAATTTTTAATCAGGATTAAGCCAACTAGAAAAGTTTTTCAACAGAATATTAAGATTTTTAAGAAAGGATTTATGATTTTAGTTGAAATAATATTTTTTGTGTGCCTTTTTTGTGCAGAAAGTCCATTCCAGTTCAGTCTAATGGAATAACAGAAATGATATATTCTGAATTTCAGCAGTTGTAAGCATTACCATCTTTGATCATCATGTATACATACATCCTCTTATTGTATTGCCAATTATGTCACTTTTATTATGGTTATTGGATGTCTCAATCCTTAGTTTTACAGAAAAGCTATGGATTTTGGACACTTTGAAGGTGTTTTAACACCTATTTTAAATAGAATAGACTTCAAATAATAAAGATTAAGTTTTGTTCAGTAAACCTGAAACAGGATTTTCATTCTTTTACAAGACCGATTTAAAAAAAACCCACCACTTGCCATATAAATCATACACGATTATCAATGTTTCCAGGACTTGCGCTTATAAAACTAAAGAATCTACACTTAAATCTTTAATTACCCCACATGCATGCAATTTTTATGGAATTGCCCTTACCGTTACGTCTTTAGATGTTATTAAAAATGTCTTGATTTTTCAGTAGTATGGGGCTTTAGTGAATGTTACTGGACATTTGCAGTGTGTAGATTGCGTGGATACAATTGATTGTTTTAGAAACCTCACACTTGCATACATACATACATGTATATTGCAGCATAATGTCTGTTATCTCAACTTGTATGCAATATTTTTCCTGGTTTCTGTGTAAGAAATTGTAAGTCATATCACTATGGTAAATGTTATGCATTTTTTCTGCAAGTTAGTCTGCTAAGAATTATCAGGTTTTAAATTGTGTAGAAACTATTTTGTACATAGAAATTATGGTTAACACTTCTATACAATTGTTGCTATTGAAGACATGATTACTTGATTTTGTTCTAACAACAATAAATTACTAAAATACTGTTGGGTTTGTTCATTAATCTTATGTGACAATATGAGGTTACACACTTGAGTGGGATAAAAAAAAAAGAAGAAAAAAAGCTCTGAATGTTACAATTAAACCATTTTATTAAAAATAAAAACATGTAACATTCATTCCCTTTTGAAGTAGTACTCTTCTGCACATGTACACTTGTTCCACTGTTGAAAGCTTGTTAGGAAGTCCTGTTTTACTTTCGTCTTTGATCATGTCGAATTGCTGCCATTTCATCATTTATTTTAAACTTAGTGGCACACTGTAAAGTTTTTGTGACTAAAGTTGCAAAAATAAAATGGACATAGGGTGCTAGAAATGTCACTAAAAATTGGTGTCTGGCATTGATTTGAAAAGTCATCTGTTCTACTTTTCTGGTCTTTTCCTTTAGGACAGCTACTCACTAAAGTTTGAAAACTTCCATGCATGTAAAACATGACATTCACAGTTGAACCTTTGGGAAGACATTCTGTGTAAACCATTCTTTCCATGATGAAGAATGCATTGGTTGATAACTTTTTATACACCCATCTTTGACGGGTTATATTATGGCATGGCATTGTTCATCCATCCATTTTAGTTTCTGTGGCATATCTTTATCAATTCATATAGGATCACCAAACCTTGTATGCGAGTACCACTTTGGATGGTGGTGTTGCATACCATAACTAGGTCACTCTGACCTGCTTTTCACAAATTACTGCATACTAAAGGAAATCATTGTCCAGGCCATATATTGTCACCTTTAATAATTTGTTTGCTTCATGAAACTTGCAACAGGTATATTATGTACTTCAACACCCACACCAGACTAATGATTGATGACTAAATGTCGGGGGAGTTTTGTTGTGTGATCATATAGATGACTGGACTGTCACATCACATTTGCAAAGAAGTTAAAGTTTATAACTGAAAAATGTTATTACAGATGTGATTCAATGTTTCCCAAGTATGGATTTCCTCTGGAGTGACCACCTGGTGTAAACCATTGTCATTTCTGCTAGGTGTAAAGTGAAGAACTATCTTTGGTTTCTGCTGGACTTGAACTGGTGTCAGCTGTTTATGGTTCTTGTTTGTGTTGGCTTTATGCTGTATAGTGTAACTCCACAAATAATAACGAAGAATGCCACGAAGTACAGTATGTGAAACTGAAAACAAATATATACATATATATATATATAGTTATTTTACCGATGGATTTATTTGCCAGGGTTTCTGGCAGAAGGTAAAACGGGTATGGTGCCATACCCAAATATTTTGGCAGATTTTATTTTATTTTGACAAAATTAATTACTCTTATCATTACTGTATCATTTTCTTAACCCTGAGCCTAAACTTAACCCCCTGTTGACTGGTTGCATTCAATTCCATAGTGCCATACCCAAAAATTTCTTTCTGGCAGAAACAAGTTTGCACATAGTAAAATGTACAGAAAAATAAATATTTTTAAAAACTTTTTTTAATTTCATCTCATTACAATGGCAGATGCACCATTTTGAAATGTGTTTGATACATTGGATTTTTCTTGAAAAAAAAAAATTTGTTTTGTAAACAACTTGAGCACATTCTGCACACTTGTATGTAACACTACAAAAGCATTAATTTTTTTATCTGAAGTAGAAAGAAAAATGTTAACATTAATGAAAACACGGATCAATAAAAATGGACTGGCCCATTACCTGGTATTTAAATATAAAGATTCCCAGAATGACTGTGTAGAAGTCTGCTGACAATATGGAGATGTTAGCCATGGTCGCACTAGTGTACTTTATTATGATTGCCATACAAGTGTAGAGTAGAAACTGACACGCAAGGAATCCCAGCCATGGTAGTACTGAAATGGAACAAATTTAAAATTGATGGGTTTTGGTGGTTTAAAGCCACAATATCATCATGGTAGTACTGAAATAGAGAGAATTACAACCGATGATTTTTGGTGATTTATAGCCACAATATCGGCATGGTAGTACTGAAATAGAGAGAATTACAATTGATGGATTTTGGTGGTTTATAGCCACAAGATCAGCGTGGTAGTACTGAAATGGAGAGAATTACAACTGATGATTTTTGGTGGTTTATAGCCACAAGATCAGCGTGGTAGTACTGAAATAGAGAGAATTACAACTGATGATTTTTGGTGGTTTATAGCCACAAGACAGTGTCGTAGTACTGAAATAGAGAGAATTACAACTGATGATTTTTGGTGGTTTATAGCCACAAGATCATCTTCCCATCATTCAACATTTTTCACTAAAAACACATAACTACTGGTAGAAAAACAACAACAATGGTTATTAGTGTTGATTTAACTACATGGCTCTTTGCTAATTTTCTCTATAGATAGACAAAGAAATAAGGGAACATCTAGTATTGTAGACCAGATTTTAGTCTATTAGCATCATGATTTCTGTATAAAATATAAATATGTAAATATAAGGTTGGATTGAATGTCCGTAATATAAGATTGATGTTAGTAACATGGTTAACTTCCTGACACTGGAAAAAGGTTTTGGTCTTGTTGGTGTTGATGTGGTCTCTTATTTCAGTATACAATTTGCTCCTTTTATTTTAAAGGAACTGGTGAGTTTGCAGCTATTGAAAGATGTTTGCGATAATAGAGCCTTGTTGGCGACTACTATTTCATACTAAATAC
The DNA here is from genome assembly GCF_016097555.1 of Gigantopelta aegis. NCBI lineage: Eukaryota > Metazoa > Mollusca > Gastropoda > Neomphalida > Peltospiridae > Gigantopelta > Gigantopelta aegis. Next base: position 10,475,882 of record NC_054702.1, on the reverse strand, counting down.
ATTTTCTTGTTTAGATTACCAGTGTTTGTATATTGAATATGTTTACGGTAATATAATAATGTTTGTAGCACTCAGTTTTCACTTTATTTTGAGATATATCTCTCTTTTTTTTTTGTACATAAGAAATTATTGGGAGGTAAAATCCAGTCTGGGATACTACAAGCATTAGGACAACAACAAACGCCTTGTAAATAACAGAAAATGTATTTAATTTGTATGTTACATCATCAAAAAGACTTTATTGGTCGGAAACATTTTACAATGGTTGTGAACTCGGGACTGCCCTTTAACCATTCTTTGTGGAAGAAATAATGTTCTACTTACTTATCTTGTAAGATGTAAAATCTATTGTCTCTACTTCGTGTCTTTCAAGCACTGCACTAAAACAACAAAGTTGACACATTCATAATCATTCATGTAAAGTCTGAAACATGTTTACACTGGTTTTACACAAATATATATAAATAATATTTTCATATACTTCCATTTGTGACACCCAATAGCCGATGTATATTTTTGTGCTGGGGTGTCGTTAAACGTTCATTCATTCATTCATTAGAAGACATTTTGTTTGAGAGCTGTACAACCAGTTAGAGTAGATACAGCTATTGTAACAGGACTGGTACTGGTCTTGAGGGGCGTTCTCATTATGTGAGCAGTCGAATCGACTTGCCACATGCGATCAAATCGTACTGTGAGAACACCTAAATCTGAACGACATTAGTCGTATAAACGTATGAGTAGAGTCGTAAAGACAAATTACATGCAACAAATCACAGACTGAGAACACCGCTTTAACAGCGGGTGCAGAGCCTTGATAGAGGACTTTAATCCACAGCATACATCTTTTAAATAAAACAGCCATGGGGCTCAATTTGGCTTTTGGACGGCTATGGAACAAAATTTATAACCATTTGTTCTTTTTCTTTTTAAAAATAATATATACGCTGTCAAAAAAGAAACGCATAGGCAAAATAGTCGTGGAATTATCTCTTTAATACAAAGTGGCATAATTTCTTTATTTATGATCGTATCACTGTCAACTTTTAAATGATATGTGACAGTGTTCTTGCTATGGACAGACGGCATCATCACCAAACAGCGTCGCATGAGGGCGCTAAAATCAGTACCTTGTGTGGCCACAAGCAGTAGCAGTCACTGCGTGATATCTCCTTGGTATAGTCTGAATGAGTCTCTGAATCCAGGCACGTGGAATCCTAGCCCATTCTTCCTGCAGTGCATGTGACAGTTGTGGAAGCGTCGGAGGCTCTGGGTCACGCTGGCGTATACGTCTGTCCAGATCATCCCATAGATGTTCAATGGGGTTGTGATCTGGCGATCTTGATGGCCATGGCAGCACATTAATGTTCTCATTCTGTAGAAAATCCATTGTTACACGTGCCGTATGCTGCCTGGCATTGTCCTGCTGAAAGAGCTCTTTGTCAATCCAATATGGGAAGCATGTGACGGCGAAGAATTTCATCCAGGTAGCGTACAGCTGTCCGGTTGCCTTGTACGAACACAAGTTCACTTCTACCGGCGTATGACACTACCACATCATGACACTCCCTCCACCGAGACCGGCCTCGGTGGCGTAGTGGTTAGGCCATCGGTCTGCAGGCTGGTAGGTACTGGATTCGGATCCCAGTCGAGGCGTGGGATTTTTAATCCAGATATCGACTCCAAACCCTGAGTGAGTGCTCCGCAAGGCTCATTGGGTAGGTGTAAACCACTTGCACCGACCAGTGATCCATAACTGGTTCAACAAAGGCCATGGTTTGTGCTATCCTGCCTGTGGGAAGCGCAAATAAAAGATCCCTTGCTGCTAATCGGAAAGAGTAGCCCATGTAGTGGCGACAGCGGGTTTCCTCTCAAAATCTGTGTGGTCCTTAACCATATGTCTGACGCCATATAACCGTAAATACAATGTGTTGAGCGCGTCGTTAAATAAAATACTTCTTTCTTTTTTCTCCCTCCACCGAATCTGTCAACTTGGGCGACGCAGTTGTTGGCAAAACTTTCATTGCGGCATCTGTAAATGTGTTGTCGTCCATCATGTCGCTGTTGAAGGAAACGTGACTTGTCACTGAACCATACTCGTCACCAGTTTCCCAAGTTCCACCCCTGTACATTCGTGCACCAGCGAACACGGAAATGTCAATGTTGACGTCGCAGGACGGGGCCAACATATGGTCTCCTTGCCTGTAAACCAGCTTCTCAAGGTCGGTTCCAAATGGTTTGTGCAGACACCCTTCTCAAACCAGGTATGCGTCCAACAGTGTTCGTTACTGTGGCAGTTCGGTGACGCAAGTGCAGAACCCGCATGTAACGATCTTGTGCTGCAGTTGTTATGCGAGTTCTTCCACTTCTGGGCTGGTCTTCAGCTGATTGAAACTGCTGGTACCTGTCCCAGAGACAGATGGACGTTCATGTGGTGTGCGACTGCTGACTGCTGACCTAACTGGAGGCAGCCTATTGCAATATTTCTATTCGGCAGGCTTAGTCTTGGCATCTTGTAACTCTTCTAAGTCAAAATAGAAATGAGGCATCATTGCGAGCATTGCAGCTTTAAATACCCATCACTACCCCAATCTCCCCCCCCCCCCCCCCCCCCCCCCGAGTTTCACGTGCATTCGCCAAAATCTGACCATTTCACGCCGATTTCCTGTAATTTTTGCACAAAATGCGTTAAATTTGTTTTAGGGTGCATTTGGGCATGCTGTCCCATTCCAGGAACATTAACAAATATGGTCATTCAGCAACATTGTACAAAAAAAACTATATTTTGTAAAATCAAACACTTTTCTTCTTTCCCTATCACCTATGCGTTTCTTTTTTGACAGTATATTTTATTTATATTAAAAAAGACTTAATAATTTTTACTATCTTTAGCAATAAATGCTTGAATAAGAAACAATTCTCCAAAACATAATACAGAATATATTATGAAATTAATCTGCTAAATTAAATTAACAAAACATGATATAGTCAAGTAGATCAAAGACCGTACAACTGAATTCCACTGATGAAGCTGCCGAAGAGTCCCACCATTCCCAGGAACTCTGACCGGTCATACTGCTTGACAACGAATTCCTGACCTATGTTCGACACTCCGTATAAAATGGCTGCCAGGACGCAGAAAATATCACCTAGCCACTGTCGTGATCCTGAAGTGTAGTAAATAAATGAATAAATAAAAGTATATATTACTCCACTTTCGCAAGGAAAAAAATACGTCATGTAAAGCAGCTGCATTTATTGTGTTTGATGGATGACATGCATAGCTAACTGGAGTCATGTATTACTGTAGCCCCCCCCCCCCAATCTGTCTCTGATACTGGTAAGCTCCCATGCAAAAGATTTAACAGCTCCGTGCAGAGTTGTAGGGCCAAGCTTTACACTACACTGTCTCCTCCCACATTTACTATTAACCTTAGTCCAGCATTGTCAGGACAGGGCCTATGCTTATAAAACAAGTCTAGAATCAAATCTCTAATGACATCACACACAGTTTGGATGGCACTGCCATGACTTTTAAAAGTCTCGGATCTTTTTTAGTTTTGAATCTTGGACATCAAAAGTTTTATTAGCACAGGGCCTCCTAGCTGAGATGTGTGCTCAGGATAGTATGAATATAAGCACACGCTCACACACAGACACCCTCAACTGGATATAAGCACACATATTAGGGTCATATCTAGTGGGAGTGGGAGGGGGTATAGTAGTTGCATTTTCAAAAAAATACATAAAAAGTGCTTTTTTAGTTTTAAAGTGCCCTTGTTTTTCTTCCTAGAGAAAACCCTCTATTACTGTGCCCTGCTTCTTTTTATACTTGTTTTAGGTTAGGTTTGGCCCAGAAAATATATTTAGAATGGGAAAAAAAACAACCTTAAGTTTGTGCCTGACCTTGAGAATCTGAGTTACGTCCAGACAAGACGTCTGCTGCTATGAGTCCACCTGACCCCAGCAAACAGATGAAGGCTCCGGTAAAGTGAGTCGCGTGATACCGCACTCTGAGAAACACGGCAGACAGCAACATCACGGTCGGCAGACTTATACAGTCCAGCAACTAAGAAAGGAATCAATCAATCAATCAATCAATCAACAAATCAATCAACGAATCGATCAAAGAATGTTTAATGACAGTCCAGCATGGAACTTATATTAAGGCAACACCACTTGATATGAGTGTCTTGTATAAGAATAGCTGATTGTATGCATAGAAACAGATGACATCATAGTGTTGTCTTGTTATAATCAGCTATTCTCGTGGCTAATCTCGTACAAGGCATTCGCGTTGTGTGGTGTTGCCTTTAGGAAAGAAATAATTGTTAACAACACGTCAGCAAATTTTAAACTAAGGTTATTTTGAAAGGAAAGGACTATTTAACAAGACGTTGATACATTTTAAACTGAGGCTAATCTGAAAGGAAAGAAACATTTAACAGCACATTAACACATTTTAGACAGGCTATTTTGGCACTTACTTTTGATATACCAGTCATAGGGCACTGGTTCAAATGGGAGAAAACCCAATCAGAAAATGGATCCACCAAAGGGTTACAAGCACCCCAGTTGAGCGCTCTATACCAATTGAGTTACATCCCAGCAAAATGTCAAAAAGCAGAATGAGGTGTAAAATATATTATCTACATTAAATTCTATTAAAAAACTTGACGTATTTACATATTTTAAAATATGTATTAGTACTTGGTATATGGGAAATCCTTATTCTATTTGTCCAGTATTTTCTATTGACCGAGTGTGCCACTAAGAGAGATTATTCCTACAGTACCTGGACACTTGTCACAGTTGTATATGAGTACGCCTTGATAGCTAAATAGTTGGCTTCGACATCTACCAATGAGAGAAGCAGATACTTCCACCAGTAATTCTTCAACAGGAAACCAAATGTTCTCTCTTTGTAGCGACATGCCAGGATCACAGTGAAAACCAGACAGAGCAGAACATAGTTGACAAAACTCTGAGCTGAAACATAAAACAAAGCTTCAGTGATGAACTATACAATGTTTGGGGTTTTCATTAAATATACCAGCATTTACAGACAGGGTTTTCTGAGATAGGTTTACATACCTTCGTTGGCATAGCCAGGATTTTATATTGGGGGGGGGGGGGGGGGGGGGGGGGGGGGGGAGAGAGAGAGGGAGGAGGCACCCAGATTGTCGGTGTCTGTTTCACATGTGTTAAATGTGCAGGCACATATAACAGTTGTTGGAAGAGAAAAAAAAAGAGGTGTGATTGGTGGGGGGGGGGGGGACATGGCCTATATGACCTCCTGACTACACCAGTGAATACATTTTTTTATTTCACATAAAATGACACCAGGATGACCAGAAACACACTGGATTTGCCAAAATTTATAACTTAAATGTTCAAGAAGTCGTAAGTAATGGGTAATTTAATGGTAGAAAAACTATAATAGCTAAACATTTTACACTGACGACCAGTAACAAGTGAACTTCTCATATATTGTTTTCGCTTCTTATTTATTTCAATAAATAGGAAGTGAAAACAATATACATGTCTGTATATGTCTGTATTTTTTTATTTATTACATACATGTACCTGTTTTTAATTTAATATAATGACACTTTCTTAAATCTATGACCAATACTCCTTTCATAGATTTACTTAAGGTTAAGAAAATGTAATAAAAGTACAATGTATATCCATACACAGAAATGCCAACATCTCTTTCACTAACAACTACCATAGTCATTAACCTCTGTCCTGGACAAACAGTGTGTGTTTAGGACAGTGTGCTGGAATCTTAACTCAATAAAACAAATGTAGGTGATTAGCCACATTTTCCTAGCAGCAGCAGATATTTTTAAAATCGAAAAATTATATACCCGGTATACAAAATTGTCAGTCATTTGTTCTACTAAATATATCAGGGCTTCTAGATTATGGTAGGCCCACTCCCATGGGTAATGATATTCAATGTTGGGCTAGTAAATAACTACTATTGCCATACCCAATGGCTAGTGAATTTTTTTGGGTCAAATGTTGCAGTTAAGTCGATTTTGTAAATATGAATATCCTGCCCTCAACACAACCCCCCAATGTTAGTGGTTTTAAGCTCTATCTCCCTCTTTAAGTGAAATATCTAATTATTACTATTATTTAGTAAAATTGTATTAACTTAAAGTAAAGTAGGGCAAGTGAATTTTTAATCGTGGCTAGTACATTTTTTAAATCACAGATCCCATGGACTGTGGATTTTATAAATATTCTAGAAGTACTGATATATGTTGTAAAAAACCCCACATTATACATACAACTGAATCCTGTAAGTGCTCTAGAAAGGGTTCAACCCATCAAGTAGTTCACCCTAACCATTTGGTCAACACCGTGTAATTCGGGATATCTTTTTGGTTCCATAGTTCAACCCAACAAGATTCCACTATATAAGATTTATTTTTAAAATGTTGAAGATTTGGTTTAAAATGGCTTCTGACCTGCTGGTGTGTGCACTCCCTCCTGAGCGAGAAGTCCGGTAAAGATTCCAGTTCCACAGAGTAACAATGACAAGAACTGTCCCAGCAAAAGTGCCTTTAGGAACTCCCTGAATAACAAAAAATAACACCAGGTGGAAATAGTGCCTTCAGGAACTCCCTGAGTAACAAAAAATAACATCACGTGCAAATAGTGCCTTCAGGAATTCCCTGAGTAACAAAAAATAACATCAGGTGCAAATAGCGCCTTCAGGAA
>NC_054702.1:10136647-10164147 GCF_016097555.1 Gigantopelta aegis | reverse complement strand
ATGTTTGGATAATTTCGAATTTTATCTTGCACGGTTTTCAAAAGTTTGATTTTCGAGCGGATAAATGTTGACTAAAGTACATGTAAACGGGTTATAGCAGAAAGTAAAAGAAGATTATTATGATTTCTCAGCATATAAGAGACTCGTTCTTGAACTCTTGGTGGAATACTGTTTCTTACACACCCCTTGGTGAGAACATCATTAATTATTTTTCATAACACAAACTTGACACACGTACGTGTTTTAACAATTTCAAGACATACGACTGGCTGCTCCTAGGTGATGACCAGCTCACCAATGCCACACATACAATGAAAAACAAACAGCACGATCAAAATCGATTACTCTGTGACGTATAATTAACCTGACAATCATCTGTCTGTGACGCTACAGTTAGCTACAATTGCCACGGTTATAAATAACTTTCAGTCGAAAAGGATGTTAAAATTTGCTTAAAACCTGTTTTTTGAGGATATGTAAGAAATAGAATAATACATTCGTGTCCGTTAGATACCATTTATCTTACAACTCGTTGCTTAAAAACGTATCAAACTCACTTTCGCTCGTTAGATACATTTTAAAACAACTCGTATTATTCTCTATGTATCATAAAATCAATAGCCAAATCTTTCATTATTTTAAACAATGTTCACAGCTGGTGAATTTACGCCGCAACGTGTTGCTAATCCAGTTTCATGGTGCAAAAAATGTCCAGATGCAAATCTAGGCAGTCCAGTGATTAATCTAGCGGCTTCTGATTATACTTTTCAATATTGTTGTCATCGATTAAAAACACATCCATCCCACACTAACAGTATTCTAATACTGTGCGAATACAGAGTAAGCCTAAATAAATTTACAATAATGTTTGTCGCTTTAATAAATCTTTATTTGCACCATACAGAAATCATTACTGCAGCATGATAACGTATTAAGCAGAGAATGTATCTATTTATATTAATTACTTGTACTTATATTATTATACATGTATCTAGATTAAGAAATAGGCTTCAGTAAACCAAATAGCTGATCTTTATAGGTATTTTATCAAATACACATCCCCTCCCCCATACAAATAAATGTGAAGTGCCACCAACGTTTATTTAATCATATTAAGTAAAACTTAGTTTTCAGCGTAACCGTTCAACACAGGTGACAGTGATGGCAAGATGATAGGTCTGTATATTATAAACGTGAGAAGTTAATTTATTTTAGTGTCAACACTGGATGAGCCGACATGAGGTCAGTTTATAGCATATTATGACAGGTAACCACACACCTGTCGCTGAGAGGAAAATCCACACACAAACGTGAAATCAATAGCAGCTGGTGTTTACAATCAGCCAAAATTTTTTTTACTGGGATTGGACTGCGTTGGATTAGATTGGATAACATATTAATGTCCCTATACCCAATTAAGATTCATGCACGTCTCTCCCGGGCACAACCTGTGACTGGGTCCGGGACAGAAGGGAGAGGGGATGGGGGTAGGTGGGGAGGGGGTTAGAGTTGGAAATGGACAGAAGTTTTAAAATAGTAATTAGTGAAAAAGTTAATAGAATTTAAAAATAAAATAAAAAGTTAACAAGCCAAAAAATTAAAAGGAATTGACTGTTCGGCTGAATATTTATATAATTTAGAGCATTTTAAAACAGTCCAAAAGTAAAATAAGAGAAAGAAGAGAGGATCGGACTATTTAATAACATTAAAAAAAAGAAGTAATTTCGTCATAAAATTTTGAACGAAGGTCTAAAAATGTATCCGATATAGTGGCCTCGTTACGGCCGTTACGGTGCACAGCTTGTAGGGACCAGATGGGTTGCATCCCGTCAAGGAAACCCCTAGATTGAATCGGAACAAAACCATTTTTCTTAATCAAAACTACACAATGCTCTCTCTCTCTCTCTCTCTCTCTCTCTCTCTCTCTCTCTCTCTCTCTCTCTCTCTCTCTCTCTCTCTCTCTCTCTCTCTCTCTCTCTCTCTCCCTCCCTCCCTCCCTCCCTCCCTCCCTCTCTCTCTCTCTCTCTCTCTCTCTCTCTCTCTCTCTCTCTCTCTCCCCCTCCCTCCCTCCCCCCTCCCTCTCTCTCTCTCTCTCTCTCTCTCTCTCTCTCTCTCTCTCTCTCTCTCTCTCTCTCTCTCTCTCTCTCTCTCTCTCTCTCTATATATATATATATATATATATATACTCTTCAAAAACGTAGGGGAACCTGAAATATTAATGTTAATATCAACTATTAGACCGAATATACGTTCAGGTCTGTTTATCAACACACCGAAACAACATTCAATAGTTTGCACGTACATCACACAGTTGGCCCGTACACGTGCGTGGGGTGTCATTCTCGATTTTGACAATTTCCGGAAAGTCGATTAATCACTGGAACATTATTTCTGTCAATCTTTGTTTTCAAATTAATTTTTATATTTTATATATTTTTTATTAATTCACTATTGTCATATAACCATTCCCCATAGATAAAATACCTTACAATTCTGGCAAATGTAAATTCTTATTAGAGTTCCCCTATTTTTTTTGAAGAGTATATATGTATATGACTTGTACCTCCCCCCACTAGAATGTTCCCGTATACTAAAGATTGTGCCACTCGCTCAAGATATCGTTCTTACCAGCCTGCAAAGGAATTATGAATGCCGCCTAACAACATTACAGTAATGATACGAGCTCCCTGTGGGGAAAAAAAATGCCTAGATTGATAATTGATAACATTTTTTTTTTTACCCTCCTCTCAAAAATGTTTTAAAACGCAAAATAAGAAAAAAACGAAAGGAGGAAAACAAGAGGAGAAATTGAAATCCTCCTCACAAAAATGTTTTAAAAAGCGAAAGAAGAAGAAAGAAATCATGGGGGTGGGGGGTGGGGGGGTGGGTGTTTAAAAAGAAATAAAGAAAAGAAAACAAGATCCAAAACAAGAACAACAACCACACCAAAAAAAACCTCACAACAAAAATACTTTTAATTGGCAAAACCCTTCACCAAAACCCTAGCCCGCTTCTGAATACTATTTACACTGGCGGCGTATTCAGAACAGCTGTCGAGGCCAGAACTCTGTTACCAAGTTAGAAGTTATGTCCACGACAGGCGTGCTTTAACAGTTCTCTGTTATCCATACCCATACTGAGGAGAACGAACGCCAGTAAATGCTCCGATTCCTCAAGAGTCGACTCGTCAGTGACAACTAAAAGAGATTTGTGGAAGCGACGGCCCTCCATAGTTTTATTTAAGCCTCACATTACGAGCCGCGTAACGAGTCGCTGACATATTCCGTAGGAGCTCACTGGGATAGCACAATGGATTACCAGCGCTACACGATGAGGGCCGCGAACTTCACCTTTCTTTTCTTCACACTGCTCATTATAGGTGAGTACAAGACATACTACACTTATACCTGCATGCTAGACGGTTTAATATGCACCTGTACGGATGTACGTATAGATATTATATACATGCACGTTCGTATTTTGTTACAGACTTCAAAGCAAACATAAAAATGCGTATTTGAGTCATTTTACTGTACCATTTTATTATTAAGTTTTTATGTGGGTTTTTGCCATCTTCATAGCGTCGACGAAGAAAGCGATCGTTTTGCATAACTAAGATTTTTTTTTTTTTTACACAACCAGATGTAGAGAAGTCACATTTCAAGGAAGACAGTTTTCGCCAGTAATATCTAACATTCTGAGAGGCGCGCGTATCTTTAAGAAGGAATCTCCAAGAAGCAGCTATGTATCAGTCACTTCTTTTAATCAATTATTTCTATAAAACAGTCACCTCAATTAGTCCACCATCTGTAATCACCCATTTTAAAGAGACTGTCATGAGATTGCTGCAAGATGTTTTGGTGACTAAATAAAATACAACTTGTTATTTAGAATAGCAGATAGCTTCAATTAATTTCGTTGAACCGTTCCAAATTAACCGTTAACATTACCTCATGAAAGTACACAACCTTTTCTTTTCGGACCTAATCCTACAGGACATTTGCAAATTTAATAGCACCAAAAATACCCCCCCCCCCCCCCCCCCCTGACCGCTATCGACCCTGGTCGGGCTGTTTGTACTTCCTTGCACATGCCAGCGCGGGCAATCCCCTCTTCCATCCTCCTCAACCCTCTCCTGTCCTGGACGGAGGAGCCGGCGGAAGTAACACCTGCGCCCATGACAGGCGTGCGCTACAACAGCTTGCTCTGAATATGCACGTTAAAACCTACCTACCTATCTGCCTTAGAATACCAGAGTCCATAGGCGTACGGGCTCCCATTTTTGTTAGGGGACAGGATCATTTTCCCCCAAATTAAAAAAAATCTGGATATTCGTTTTAGCATTACTACCAAACAACTATACAGGGGTGTGGAAATGATCAATATTTTACTAGCTCGCCGGACCAGAACCAACTTAAATTTACTAGACTTTCTATTAGTCCGTCAGCATATAGAATACATTATAGTTTAACAGTATTATAATATACTCTGTCGTCACTATATATATCCCCTGCGCGTGCTGTAACCTCACCGTGGTGCAGGGGTGTAACATTTTCTTTGAGAATGGCCAATACAGCACAAAATTGAAGTTTTTAGTAAAATTCAGTATCTCTCTGTGATATTTGTGTTTTTGCACAGTTCTTTACACTGTTTTTGTTTAAATCTTTAATTTTTATATTGATATTTGCATTACCATAGTTTGACACCCAATAGCCGATGTATTTTTTCGTGCTGGGGTGTCGTTAAACATTCATTCATTCATTCACTATATATATATTTAATGACAAAAATAATTTTCATGTAGCAAACGAAAACAAGACCCAAACCTTGACTGACAAATCAATAAATTTTGAAATACTCTGGTAAATACTATGTTTTTCACATTTCTTTTATATAGATTTACAAAATTCAAGTGATATCCCGAAAGTGTTTAACAGAACTATCTATTCAGAACACACCACGGATTCAATGCAAAAACAAAATATGTATAGAACAAATTAAATTAATCAGTGAGAAAAAGACGGATCGCACGTCGGACTGATGATTACATTTATTAACTCGTCCGTCAGAATTTTTACTCGCATTTGGCGAGCGGGAGAGTACTTTCTGCAGCCCTGTAGGCTATATACGGTTGCAAACGAACCACCACGCATTTTTACACAGATTACAACTAATATTGTGGGTAGAATACATTGTGAAAAGGTTTCAGGTAAGATCATTTTGACTGAATAGCGCTATAGGTTTTGCCCGAATTTGAGGATTTGTTAAAGCAAATTTACCCCCACCCGTTTCGTACGCTTATGGCAGTGGCTGCGTGTATCCAATGTGTTTGCGGTTGTGAGTTAATGTTCGTAGCAGATCATTTGTAAAATTTCGTATTTTATTTTTTCTCGTACGTACGAAATTATTGGGAGGTAAAATCTGGTTTGGGCTACTATAAACCTTAGGGCAAGAAACACCTTGTTTACACAGACAATAATTATCAAAAGAAAGAAATGTCATTAATATGTAATTTCAGTTATCAACAAGGCTCAGCATGTCGTAAACATGTTAAAGTGGCAGCAAACTCGGGGTAGTGCCTTTAAGCACTCGCCTGTGTCAAGCAGACTGAGTGACGCTACGTAATTACCGCTCTTAAAGGTACCTGACTCTTTTGCAAAGTGTATGGTATTCCTGTTAAAAAACTGAGTGTCTTGTTTGAAACAGCAATTGTAGAGTTGCCAGAACTTACTAATCCGTTCATCTGGGGTCTGCCTGGACCCCACCGCTAGTTCAAGCCTTTCTCGTTTCTAGTCATACTTTTGTCTCGGAATGATTATTAATATTATCACTCCCTGACCGGCCCGGGCGGGACCTAGCCCAGTGATAAAGCGCTCGCTTGATACGCGGTCGGTTTGGGATCGATCCCTGTCGGTGGGCCCATTGGGCTATTTCTCGTTCCAGCCAGTGCACCACGACTAATATATCAAAGGCCGTGGCATTTTGCCTTCCTGTCTGTGGGATGGTGCATATAAAAGATCCCTTGCTGCTAATCGAAAAGATTAGTCCACGAGGTGGCGACAGCGGGTTTCCTCTTTCGATATCTGTATGGTCCTTAACCATATGTCCGACGCCATATAATCGTAAATAAAATGTGTTGAGTGCGTCGTTAAATAAAACAGTTCCTTCCTTCCCTGGCCGGCCTCGGCGGTGTTGTGGATAAGCCAGTGGACATACGGCTGGTAGGTACAGGGTTCGCAACCCGGTACCGGCTCCCACCCAGAGCGAGTTTTAACGACTCAATGGGTACGTGTCAGACTATTACACTCTTCTCTCTCACTAACAACTAACCCACTGTCCTGGACAGACTGCCCAGATAGGCTGAGGAGTGTGCCCAGGACAGCGTGCTTGAACCGTAATTGGATATAAACACGAAAATATAATTAAAAATGAAATGAAATAATAATAATAATAATAATAATAATGATATTCTGGTATAAAACCATTTTGATTGAATGATATTATTGTAGTCACATGTCCGCCGCATTGAACAATGGGATGAAACTGGACCCCAGAATACTACAGTACTGATTTCACCTCCCGGTACCGGCTCCCACTCAGTGGGTTATACGGCCACTACACCGACTTCTCGCTCACTGACCAGCCCAGATAGCTGAGGTGTGTGCTCAGGAAAACGTGCTTGAATTTTAATTGGATATAAACACGAAAATAACAGTGAATGAATGACTGAATGAATAGAATTTCAACAGAATCACCACAGGCTACTCCAGCTCTAAGTTCTGCCAGCCGTTTTTCGTTAACGTTTGCGAACTATTTTGACTGGTTTCCGAAGTGGTCATTCCTTTTAAACCAGTCTAGCGGACGTTTTTCTGCTCGGTCTGGCTGAACATGGACCAGATTTCACGCTAACATGATTTAGAATTCATTGAGGAGACGTGGTAGTGAAGGTTGCACTATACCAATTAATTTCCGGCTGGGTCGAAGTTCGAGGTGTACCGAACTTTTGATAGAGAAGTTAACACCACAAGTCCTGTGATTGGTTATAAATGTGAGTGTGTTGGTTGTAAAAAAAATTAGTTTCATCTGGGCTAAAAATGTATGCAATTTTATTTGATGTAGTACCACCGTGTCAAGTAGCCTTGTGCTTGGAACATGTATGGGGTACCTGTAAAAAAAAGTACTAAAATTTTGTGCAAAACTAGGGGTGTTGCAGAAACATCTGGTTATACCGAAAATGAGCCATGAAAGGTACCATTTTCTGCAGTTAATACTTTGAGTTAGGGGTTGTAGTACTGATATTTATGGGTCACAGTTTGGTTGATATATTGCATATAGTGTTTTTAAACACAAACGTTAACATGGTGGCCTATGGGATTTGAATTGGTATAGTCCAACCTGAAAAGTCCGGGAGGCAGTGAACTTTTAACAAGGTCACTGTTACATTTGGGTCTCCTTGTCAACAATCTGTCTGTATCGCTATATATACACTGTACTGAATATACGCCGCAGAGAGAGTTAAGAAATATTTGTATTAACAACACCTGTAAAACTTGCATATTTACGCACACTCCAACTGCAGTACTCTGTGACATATTATTTAAACACACTTTCAAAACATCAAAGAACTTTTTTTCACTCTCCAATGTTAAAATAATAAACTTTACATTAAAATGATATTTGCGAAAACAAGTTTTGCCGTGGCAATTTCAAGGCTATATCTTGCGGGAGGTGGACGAGAGGGGGTCGGGAGGGGGCACGATGCCCCCTAGAAAGTACGAAAAATGCCCCTTTTTAGTTTAAGACAGATCTTTTTTGTCTATCTGTGGAACACTCTATCATTAAAATACCCCGATATTTTTTCACTGTCTCTAGTCCCTATTGTCTAATTCACAAAGTTTTCTTAAAGTGACAAACCCTAGTTTTTTTTAAACACTTTGACGTATTTTTCACTATTAGAACCGTTATTAAAGTTATCCGAAGAATTTCCAGTCATTCTGGTCCGCAAGGCTCAATGGGTAGGTGTAAACCACTTGCACCGACCAGTGATCCATAACTGGTTCAACAAAGGCCATGGTTTGTGCTATCCTGCCTGCGGGAAGCGCAAATAAAAGATCCCTTGCTGCTAATCGGAAAGAGTAGCCCATGAAGTGGCGACAGCGGGTTTCCCTCTCAAAATATAACTGTAAATAAAATGTGTTGAGTGCGTAGTTAAATAAAGCATTTCTTTCTGAGATGTAACGGTTATATGGATGAACTCTGGTCTATTTTTAAGAATATTTCCACGTTTCAACGTCACAGACTTGTTTTATTTCACTCTGCTGTAACTTTATGCAAGTGTGTTACCGGTTTGTATATTAAAGTATTCATTGTCATGAGTTTAAAACTAGAGTCTGTAATTTAAGCTATCATTCATTTCATTTAATTGTTTTGCTTATATCCAATTAAGGTTCAATCACGCTGTCCTGGGCAAACACACCTCAGCTTTTTATTTTAGGCTGTCTGTCCAGGATCGAGGATAAGTTGTTAGTGGCTAGTGGTAGAGAAGAGGGTGTAGTGGTCGTACATATACCCATAGAGTAGTTAAGCCCTCTTAAGTAACATCGCAATCTTTTTGCACTTTCCTGCGAGATCGCAAAGTTGCAATAGTGAATTTTGAATGAAGTCTGCAGTTTGGCATGTTATTGTTTCTCGATTTAGTTTTATTGTATTGTATAGCACATAGTTTGCAGTAATGCACGATAGAACTAAATATCCGCTTAGCATGTTCATAACAGGTAATCTAAAGTTTGTTTGTTAACGACACCACTAGAGCACATTGATTTATTAATCATCGGCTGTTGGATATCAAACATTGGGTAATTTTGACATATAGTCTTAGAGATGAAACCCGCTACATTTTTCCATTAGTAGCAAGGGATATTTTATATGCACCATCCCACAGACAGGATAGCACATACCACGGCATTTGATATACTGACTGAACGAGAAATAGAACAATGGTCCCACCGGCAGGGATCGATCCCAAACCGACCGTGCATCACTGGGCTACACAGCAATGCATGAGGGAACTGACTATCCAGGTTCACAGCAGTTACTCTCTGTAGGCTACATCATTCAGTCCAGATGTCGGCTCACAATTCACACGTTTTTGACATTTTGGCTTGACATTCAGGTATAAAGAACCAAACAGTTACATTTTTACGAAAACGTAGTAATATTAGAAAAGACAAAATAGACCCCCCCCCCCCAAAAAAAAAAAGGAAAAAAAAGAAGAAAAAAAAAGACAAAAAAACCCCCAACCCCATGCAAAACACCCCCCACACCCCAAAAAAAGAACCCATACAGAAAACAACAAATTCCAACAACAGAAAACAACAACAAGAAGACAAAACTAAACAACACACACCGAGAGTCTGTGAAGATAGGAGAGGAAAGTAAATACTCAAAGAAGAAAAAAAACATAGTCCTGAAGCCTTATCCAAAAATAATGAACGATTTCAAACTGGAAAGTTGAAACACCGTAGCAACATAACAGTAATCACCTTTCTTCCGTAGACACGGATTTAGGAAGGTGCCAAAAAGTGTGGTGACACACGCACACTTATATATAAATATATGTAATTTGTTTTACAAAAACCATTGCCACCCGCTTCCTACGCTTGTGATAGATACGACACGTATAATTTACAGATGTTTGGGGCCCATTTTGTAATAAACGGCACATTTTAGTCAAATAATTATTATAATTTGTCATAAGTGCCCATTTGATAATAACAAGAAGATGCATTCTGCAATAAAAATAAGAGATCATAATATCTAATTACTGAACAAGAAAGGCCTATTTTAGGACCCTTAAAATGCAATACTGTTTAAAACCAATATTCAATAAAAAGTTCTAAGTGCTTACTAAAAAAAAAGAAAATTATTTAACTCGTTTTACTTTTAGACGTCTTATTATTTACACTTTATCACACAACGGAAAACTGGCAGTGCATACTATTGTCTTCAACAAGCAATCTTGTAACATGGGTTGGAACAGGAACATATCCGAGCGGAGACCCCACGGCTTCTAGTACACCAAGCGAACGTCGTTTCATCACTTTTTGAATAAAATTATAGTATTTTCATTGTTAAAATCATTGATGTGTGGCGAACATTACGACTGTATAATATTTAATGGTTGTTCACCCTCTCGTAACGCCACGGTCACGAGCTGTAAAATTAAATGTACATCGACATCTCGTGTCCCAGCGGACGCCGTGATGGCCCAGTCAGTCATAAAACTTGAGCAAACATCGCGCTGTCCTCCTTTGTAAACGTCACCAGAAACCTGAGTGTACGTATCAACAAGTCATTGTCACAAGTCACACTCGTTAATATCAAGGTCGTGGAATACGGTAAGACCTGTCCAATATTTAGACTGGTTTTTAAAAATATTATTTAAAAAAAAAAACCCCACACACAAAAACAACACATACTCAGTAACTGCATTGTGTCGTTGGTTCCCTTTGAAAGAATATTATAATATCGTCACCCCCCCCCCCCCCAACAAACCCCCCCCCAACCAAACAACAAAAAACCCAAATAAACATCGAAACTAATTTCCATAAGCGTACGAGACAGGAGGTGGGTGAGTGTGGGTGTGTGCGGGGGGGGGGGGGGGGGGGGAGAGCAAATCCTCAAATTCGAGCAAAAAAACCCCCATAGGAGATATTCGGCCAAAATGTGCTAACCTGAGACCCCTATTTCCATCATTCTACGGGCAACATTAGTTGTAGTCCGTGTACATATGCGTAGTGATTAATTTGCAACCCTATGAGCTTATTTGGCAGTAATGCTAATATGAATAAATGGTGTTATTCAGATTCGGGCATTTTCGTTTAATTCGGTCAAACTCGACCTGCGCCCTTACAAAACTGGGATCCCGTACGCCTATGCGAATTTCTGCTTCAAAATGCTCACAGAATACAGCAAAAAGCTACAATTTCTTTTAATATGTGCTGTCATATGTGCTGTCTATTAGACACACACACATACACACACACATACGCACGCACGCACACATACATATATATATATATATACACATCCAGACAGACGGTCTCTATTTGACTTTATTCCCAGCATCGCTCAACATGCTGTAACTGGATCCTTTTAAATTAATTTGCTGTACAATTGTGAATCACTCACAATATAAGTATCCTTGTGACGAAATATATTAAAAACGTTCAAATCTGACGAAACTAGATCATAAGAAGCAATAAGGCGGTCAGGCGACAGATTGATCAATATTTGGTCTGATTTTGATTTATTCCCCCCCCCCCCCCCCCACAACCAACCCCCCAAAACCCGTAAACAACCCCACCACCAACAACAACAAAAAACTTCTAACAAAACAACAACCACAAGAACAACACTAACAACAACAACAACGAAATACGATGACAAAGGGACATTCTGCATGCTGTTATAAATCCTGCTCGAAATATAATATCGCCAGACAGTGTCATCGAAACTTTCTGCTTCAGAATTTCCCATAATGCTACAAAACGTATCTGTTATTAAAAATTAATTAAGAGATGAGTGGGTGTTTTATTTCGCATCCTTCACACGTGATGAAGTCGAACTATGCCTGACCAATAATGTTGGGCTCCCTACGGACCTGCGAAATCAGCAAGCAACATATTTTGTCTGTTACAAACATATTAAAACTCCGGTTATTAAGCGTGTAGAATATGACATCAACTGTGTACCATACACAACCAGCTCACCAGAAACTGACGATCGAAAATACGACATGATTAAATATAGAGAACTCGAATTTAGGATACAGCAGTTATTTTGGCAGATTAATGATGCATTACAGATTTTAAACGTACATATGTCACATGCCATTTCGCATAATGAAAGATGTCTGGCGATATATATATATATATATATATATATATATATATATTGATGTATGAATATCTATATATTGTATGTATGTCGAGGTTGACTATTACATACATAGATATTAACGCACTGGCGCAGGGGATAATTAAATCCTTTCTGGCCTCACAAGTTGTCCCATGCCGTTGCTGTATGTATGTATGTATGTATTGATGTATGAATATCTATATATTGTATGTATGTCGAGGTTGACTATTACATACATAGATATTAACGCACTGGCGCAGGGGATAATTAAATCCTTTCTGGCCTCACAAATTGTCCCATGCCGTTGCTGGGACTCGAACCTGTGGCACCGATTCGCCCGCAAATTGCAAGACTAACCACGATACGCTCTGAGCTATCGAAGCTTCCATAAAAAGGAAGCTCTTTTAACTCAACCATATGCATGGGGCCTACAATCTACGCGGTCGATCCCGCTTACGTGCATGAAACAGTGGGCAGACCTGGCACTGGCTAGTATGTATTGATGTATGAATATCTATATATTGTATGTATGTCGAGGTTGACTATTACATACATAGATATTAACGCACTGGCACAGGGGATAATTAAATCCTTTCTGGCCTCACAAATTGTCCCATGCCGTTGCTGGGACTCGAACCTGTGGCACCGATTCGCCCGCAAATTGCAAGACTAACCACGATACGCTCTGAGCTGTATGTATGTATGTATGTATGTATGTATGTATGTATGTATGTATGTATTGATGTATGTATGTATGTCTGTATGTATGTGTACATGTATATGTGTATATGTGTATGTCTGTATGTATTTTTATATTTTGAATATATCTGTTGTATGTATGTCGGGTTTTGACTTAAACATACATATATTCAATGACGCACTGGCACAGGGGATATTAAAAAAAAAAATATATATGTATGTATGTATGTATGTATGTCTATATGTCTGTATGTGTATGTATGTATGTATGTATGTATGTATGTATGTATGTATGTATGTGTGTGTGTGTGTATGTATGTATGTATGTATGTGTATATATATATATATATATATATATATGTGTGTGTGTGTATGTGTATATGTATACACACACACACACACACACACACACACACACACACACACACACACACACACAGTTGATTCCCGTTGGCTCGAACCCCGTCGGTGCTCGAGAAAGTTTATATATATATAGCCAGAGAACTCGGACTGTAAGAGCTAGACGGACATTTTGACAGTATATATATATATATATATATATATATATATATATATATATATAGAATATTAAACGAGCTTCCATTTCATATCATGTTTATGTCCCGAAATTATTTCTCGTGGGACATAACATGTTGCGAAATGGTATCGAATTTAATATCCTATTTATTACCCATAATCGATCTTGATTTATATCACTCATCTCGTTTGTTAGGGTGTAGTGCGCCATTCGATGACGTCACGAAGTGTTTACGTCCCACTTGGCGTTCTAGTGGGACGTATCACTTTAATATGTAACATGATATTTATAACCGTATGGGTAATAATATAATATAGTAAAGTTTACTTGTGTGCATTTGGAAGAAAAAACAAGAGTTAAAGTTTCTTTTGTTTAGCAACACCGCTAGAGCACATTGAATTATTCATCATCGGCTATTGGATGTCAAACATTTGGTCATTCTGGCATAGTCTTAGAGAGGAAAACCTATACATTTTCCCATTAGTAGAACATAATTTTTTATATGTTCACCATCCCACAGACAGGAAAGCACATACCATGGGCTTTGTTACACCAGTCGTGGTGCACTGGCTTGACGGAGAAATAGCCCAATGGGCCCACCGACGGCAATCCATTCTAGACCGACGGCGCATCAGGCGACCGCTTTACCACTGGGCTACGTCCTGCCCCGCATTTGGAAGAAATATATTTCATTTTAATTTATTTCCGTGCTTATATCCAGCTTTCAGCATGTTTCGTTCCAACCAGTGCTCTCAACTGGTGTAACAAAGACCGTGGTATGTGGGGTGGTGTATGTAAAAGATCCCTTGCTGCTAATCGAAGAATATTAGCCCTCTGAGTGGCTGCAGTAAGTTTCCTTTCTAATTATGTTTGTGGTCCTTGATCATAGTATGTCGTATAACCGTAATTAAAAAGAGATACGTGCGACGTTAAATAAAACCTTCTTTCATTCCTTTCTTTCTTTCTTTCTTTGCCGTTCTGAACAGGTTGGCCGTTTCGACCATGTTCTGAACAAGTTGGCCGTTTCGACCATGTTCTGAACAGGTGCGCCGTTTCGACCATGTTCTGAACAGGTTGGCCATTTCGACCATGTTCTGAACAGGTTGGCCGTTTCGACCATGTTCTAAACAGGTGCGCCGTTTCGACCATGTTCTGAACAGGTGCGCCGTTTCGACCATGTTCTGAACAGGTGCGCCGTTTCGACCATGTTCTGAACAGGTGCGCCGTTTCGACCATGTTCTGAACAGGTTGGCCGTTTCGACCATGATCTGCACATGTATATGAATGGTTCGTAGTTACTGGGTTATGAAACATAAATATAAAAAAGAAAACTGGAGAGGGGTGTGTGGTTAGGTAGGTGGAGGAAGTCGTCATTGTGCAACTTGATATAGCACCTTTACGAAAAAAAGAGTAAAGTTTGTTTTATTTAACGACGCTACTAGAGCACATTGATTTTTTTATTTTATCATCGGCTATTGGACATCAAACATATGGTCATTTTAACACTGTTTTTTAGAGAAAACCCGCTGTCGCCACATAGGCTACTCTTTTACAACAGACAGCAAGGAATCTTTTATTTGCGCTTCCCACAGACAGGATAGCACAAAACATGGCCTTTGTTGAACCAGTTATGGATCACCTTTAAATATTTACCCATTTTATGCAGTTCATTTCTCATTCGTACACCAGGCAGCTACGAGCGAAAGCGAGTGATGTACAATCATAAGAAACAAGTTATAATATAAACGGTCTCATTACGGGAGGAGTATATGGAGGATAATTAAAGGGACAGACCCTAGTTTTTAAACACTAAGACACATTTTTCACCTAGACTTTAGTTTCAACCCGTGAAAATGGACACTGAGTAAAACAAGAGTCTGTGAAGTTGAAATACCCTTAAAAATAAACTAAAACGCGACTCCATGACCGTTACTTCTCAGACGCACGTGCGTTTTTAAAAATATGAAAAATGAATTTTGTAGAAATTTAAGGATGACCAGAAACACTACGGTTGTACGGAAATGGACAATCTAAAGAATGTTTGATTTCAGTGATAATAAACGGCTCTAATAGTGACAAATATGCCTTAATGTTTAAAAAACTAGGGTATGTCCCTTTAACGATTTAGTTTTTTACAAGTACTAACAAAACAAAACAACAACAACAACAACAACAACAAACAAACAAAAAGAAGAAGAAAAAGAAACATAGTTTTCGGTTTTGTACATGTATGGCAGTTGTGGAGTACCACGAAACGTCCATCAGTGGTTTCTGTCATACGATGGTCACTGTTAGCGCTCCGTACTTAACCTGTTTCTTGACCTTTGAAATGCACTGACAGCTCATAAGACCTAAAACCTGTCCTACATCTGTTCCAAGGTTTTTTTCTTTTTTTCTTCATTTTTACCTCATTTTAATGTAGATCTCGCTTTTTGTTATTCATGGCCCGCGGAACAGAGGAAGCCCCCATTCTCCGCGGTATTGTGCTCAGAAGGCTAGACATGCCGTATTTTCTCACGGGGTCATGACCCGGACATGTAACAGGTTCACGACTTTCGGATCCTCACATTCCTGTTTTCAAGGTTATGTTCAAGGCAAAATTAGGGAAGGAAAGAAGGAAGGAAGGAACTGTTTTATTTAACGACGCACTCAACACATTTTATTTACGGTTATATGGCGTCGGACATATGGTTAAGGACCACACAGATATTGCGAGAGGAAACCAGCTATCGCCACTTCACGGGCTATTCTTTTCGATTAGCAGCAAGGGATCTTTTATATGGACCATCCCACACACTAGATAGTACATACCACAGCCTTTGTTACACCAGTAGTGGAGCAGTGACTGGAACGAGAAATGGCCCAATGGGCCTACCAACGTCGATCCTAGACCGACCACGCATCAAGCGAGCGCTCTACCACTGGGCTACGTCCCGCCCAGAAGAATTAGGGAATAGTAATAGGTCTATTCCACACAGACAAAAGGGGTATTTAAAACAAACAAACAAATCCACCCCCCCCAAAAAAAAATCTCAACTTCCCCAAATACCCCCTCACCCCCCCCCCCCCCCCAAACAAAAAAAACCCAAACCCTCAAAACACCCCACACCCTCACGTTTAGAATGTAGAGGGGCGAGGAACGGCCCTGCATGATCGACTGTAGAGTCTGTCGATCAAAATCAATTCGTATTATAGTATATAACTATACATGGAATAATACATATTATTCTCACACAATATAACTCGACATTAGTGAGACTGGTGTGATTGTCAAGCTGCGTGTAATGTACGTCTCATAAAGCACACGTTTTTAAAGGGAAGAGACGTAGCGCTGATCAATGTGCGTTCGGTCTAGGATCGATCCCCGTTGGTGGATCTGTTGGGTTATTTCTCGTTCCAACCAGTGCATCACGACTGATATATCCTGTCTGTGGGATGGTGCATATAAAAGTTCTCTTGCTACTAATGGATAAATGTATCGAGTTTCCTCTCTAAGACTATATGTAATGTTCGACATCTAATATCGATGATTATAATAAATCAAAGAAAAAGAAAGAAATGTTTTATTTAACGACGCACTCAACACATTTTATTTACGGTTATATGGCGTCAGACATATGGTTAAGGATCACACAGATTTTGAGAGGAAACCCGCTGTCGCCACTTCATGGGCTACTCTTTCCGATTAGCAGAAAGGGATCTTTTATTTGCGCTTCCCACAGGCAGGATAGCACAAACCATGGCCTTTGTTGAACCAGTTATGGATCACTGGTCGGTGCAAGTGGTTTACACCTACCCACTGAGCCTTGCGGAGCACTCACTCAGGGTTTGGAGTCGGTATCTGGATTAAAAATCCCATGCCTCGACTGGGATCCGAACCCAGTACCTACCAGCCTGTTGACCATAATAAATCAATGTGTTCTAGTGGTGTTGTTAAACAAAACAAACTTCAGCTGTGTTCTAAAAATGGTGTGCACAAAAAAAGAGCTACAGCCCTGTGTTGAATATGCTCAAACTTCAAGTCACAGAGGGTGGTATTTGCAAACCTATCAGCCCAGATAGTTTCTACATAACCACCGACAGCTAGCTATATCCGTGGTGATATTTTATTCATAACCTACAGTGATTGGATATTTCAACGAAGTGTTACACTATGAGTTATAATTCATCTTTAACCTATTTATGTTTGATTTGTCACAGTGAGTGGGTACTACTAGATATGGTCGAATTTAGGATCTATTCATCTCAACGTATTTCATCTCAAGCTTTGGTGGTTAATAAAGGTAGTACTAAACCAAATACCATCCGGCTGGGTCAAAGTTCGATGATGATGATGATGATAACTAGTTTAACGTGCCCATATACCACTAGGGTTTCGAACACGCCCATCCCGAGTTCGACCTCCGATAAGATCGGTGGCCTGACTCGGGATGGAGGGGGGGGGGGGGGAGGGGGGGGAGGGGTGAAAATGGGCAGAATTTTGAAAATAGCAATTAGTAAAGAAGCTAATAGATTAAATAAAAAAAATAAAAAGGTTACAAGCCAAAAATGAAAAAGAATTGACTTCTCGGCCGAATATTTATATAATTTGGAGCATTTTAGAAGGACAGTCCAAAATTAAATAAGAGAAAGAAGAGAGGATCGGACTATTTAATAATATTTAAAAAAAAGAAGTAATTTCGACATAAAATTTTGAACGCAGATCTAAAAGTTTAAAGTCCGATCGATATGTTCACGCGAGTGGCCTCGTTAAGGCCGTTTGGGTGCACAGCTTAAAGGGACGAGATGGGTTACATCCCGTCAAGAAAACCCCTAGATTGACAGTCGATAGACGTTGAAGGTGTAGTGCTGTGCTGAAATACAGATCTTGAGAAGCCGGATCCGTCTGAACGAGAGAGAGTATCAGACTAGGGTATAGTGCAGTCGTCATGGGTTGGTATAGTGGTGCGGACGGGCCCGACTCCGGAGGATACAAGATGGTATCACAATAAAACAAAGTAAAGTCTACAAAAAGAGTAGTAGGGGCCGACCCCGCTTCCTATTTCTTCTTAGAGTGGGGCGGTCAATCTTCCAGTGCTGCTAGGACAGGCTCGTACGTAGAGACTAAACGCGAACAATCGTGGCGTTCTGCGGAATGGACGTCATACAAGTCACGAAAAAAACCAAGTCGACAGTCAGACGGAGAAATGACGTGGAGGCAAGGAATCTCGCTGAAAAAGAATCCAACCTGGTGGTGCAGGCTGTCGAAACGAGAAGCGTTCCAGCGTTCAATCAGTTCCAATGGCCGCATACATCCCAGTAGAAAACTTCATTTCGCTGACAAGAACAACGAAATGAAGGACCCCCAAGTCGAGCACACGAAAGCACGTGCATTGTGCACAAGCGAAACAAACACGTCTAACCGCGTGGAGCTTCAGACTGGGAATCTCAAAGTTCGAGGTGCACCATTTTAATACCTCAAGTCCTGCCATTGGTGACAAAACGTGACAGTGTTTGTTGTCAAAAAATTTAGTTTTATCTAGGCAATCAATGTATGCAATTTTATTTCATCTAGTACCACTGTGTCAAGTAGCCTTATGCTTGAAGCAAGTATGCGGTACCTGTAAAACGAAGTACTATAATTTTGTAAAAACACCCGGTTATATCGAAAATGAGCCATGAAAGATTGCACTTTCTTCAGTTAATACTTTGACGGAGGAGTTGTAGTACTGGTATTTATGCGTCATAGTTTGGTTGATATATGATATATTGCATGTAGTATTTTTAACCACACACGTTAACAATGTCACCTATGGAATTTTATTTGGTAAAGTAAAACCTAAACAACTGTGGCGTGTTCAGGAGGCCAAGCGCTCGCGAACAATTTGACTGGTACTATTGTATTGTATCATATCACATTCATCTCATCAGTCTTGCGAGAAACAGCGATCGCTTGCCCTCCTAAACACACCTCTGGTTTTGCAGTTCTGTTCTGGGATGGTGAAGCTCAATGGGTAGAACGTTCACCTGAGGTGCGGTGGATCGCAGGATCGATCGCCCTCGATTGATTAGTACTTTCCCGCCCAAACCAGTGCCACACAAAGATTGAGGTATGTACTGCCCTGCCTATGCAACCAGTACTCCACTATATGTAATCAAAGACTGTGGTATGTACTGTCCTGTCTATGGGAAGTATATATAAGATTTCCTTTGCTTCTTTATCGATAAGAGTAGACATTATGACGACAGGGTGACTGAAAACAAGTCTTAGGAAGAAATGTCAGAAAAAAGTAACAGGAAAAAAAGTCATAGAAAAAGTCATAACTTTTATATAACAAACTGTATGGGTTTGTCGAGTATGTGGCTTCTTGTGTGTGAACTTTGGTCCAGCTTACTGATTAGGCTAGATACGGGCTCCTATTTTTGTAGGGGTAGGCTGATGTTTGCCCGAATTAAACAAAAATGTCCGAATCTGGATAACAACATTTATTCATATTAACATTACTGCCTAATGTATAGAGTTACAAACAAATCACTATGCCCTTTTACACAGATGACAACTAATATTGTGGGTAGAATGGTGGAAATACATGGTGAAAAGGTTTCATGCCAGCTCATTTTGCCCGAATATTTCTATCTTTTTTGCCCGAATTTGAGGATTTGCTCCAGCCATGCCCCTGCCCCCTGTCTCGTTCGCTTGTGGCTAGATTAGAGAAAGTGGTTAGATTAAAGAAAGTGGTTAGATTAAAGAAAGTGGCTACATATTGTGCATGGATCATCTTCAGGACCGCAAGACTTTGTCAGCATTTGTTCGTGGCGTCGGGTGGAGCTTCCGCTTAAACCACCAACACTGAAAACAAAGAACAGCGACACAAACTCTCAGTGACAAAACGTGTTTGATCTGTCTTTGATTTATTTGCAACAGTAAACCTCTTACTACCTGTCTTTGATTTATTTGC
The DNA here is from genome assembly GCF_016097555.1 of Gigantopelta aegis. Taxonomy (NCBI): domain Eukaryota; kingdom Metazoa; phylum Mollusca; class Gastropoda; order Neomphalida; family Peltospiridae; genus Gigantopelta; species Gigantopelta aegis. Next base: position 10,144,053 of record NC_054702.1, on the reverse strand, counting down.
TTGACTAATATATTTTAAAAGTTGTGACTTGTATTACTGTGGTTTTGTCTCCATAACTTTTGTACCTGTAACCTTTTCCCTAGATTCGACAACACTTGGTTTCCTCTCAACCAAGTTTTGAAATAACCGTATATGTAAGACACCAAAAATAGCCTAAGTTAAAAATGTGCGGAGGTGCAATTAATCAAATTGTCTTTTCTTTCCGTTATATATAGTTCCACAAAACTCTTGCGCAATGTTACCGACGACTGTAACAACATGCAATGCAGACAGCCCGTGAAACTCCCAGATTACTACACACATACTCGGCGAACCCAGACATAAATTCATTTATGTTACGTAACTGTACATCTGGCACACGGCCGACAATCTGTTAAGCATCACCCTGTCAGGCGCATATATCACCCCGGCGAAACGTCCGTGAAACTCTAGTCGACCGAGGACATAACAGACAAATTGCGATACAACTGGCCTCGATAGCCTAGTTGTTTGGTATTCGGCTTTAAAGCTAGTAGGTGCTGGGTTCGCATCCAATTACCGGCTCCCACCCAGATCGAGATTTTAAACTACACCAACCCCCCCCCCCCCTCTCTCTTTTAAGCAACGAGTTATAAAATAAATAGTATCTTGTGAATTATTCTGTTTTATAAAAAGTTACAAAAATTAAACGCCTTTCTAACTACATCTTATTTAAGACGAATTCGCACCATTAACATACGTCACAGAACAATCAGTTTTATCAGTGTTAATTTCATTGGTCGGTGTGACTTTCGTGTACGGGTCAACACGGTGAACCCATCATTGTATTGGTTGTGTGTTTATGTTATCACTCTTCATAATAAATTAATTTTACAATCTGACACAGGAAAACCCTCACACTTTATGTAAATATCACAATAGCTCCAATGTTGACAAGCACTGCCCTACTTATATAAAGAGGGCGGGGCTAGATGACACGCGAGCTAATACCACAATGGCATACAGGAACGTCATATGATCTTACGTAGTACTGAGTAACATTAGAACAATTTTCTATGACACAAGTGTCATACGGATGTTACGAGAAAGCTGGGAAATTAATTGTCATCTGCTAGACCGCAATGTAATACCGCGTTGGTTGACACACTATCATTCAAACAATAGTTAATTTAATATGTATTGTTTATACGGAAATATCATCTTAATTCTTATGGTCATTTATTTAATACGTATGAGAGAGAGAGAGAGAGAGAGAGAGAGAGAGAGAGAGAGAGAGAGAGAGAGAGAGAGAGAGAGAGAGAGAGAGAGAGAGAGAGAGAGAGAGAGAGGGCAGTGGTGTAGCCACACTCAAATGTAGCCATCGAGATAAACGAAAGTGTTTTGAAATAATAATTCATTTAATGATTATGACAACATTTCAACACTAACTATATGGCATCATTGATACATGTATAATTTTCTCGAATTACACCGAAATAAGTAAATATTCAACAAATATAGTTTACAAACGTATTAGATCAACTTCTGTAATGTAGTTATTTCTGAACTGTACACCCAATCCATGTTGGAATCGGTACTCAGATACGAACTCAGAACCCATCAGCCTCAAACACAACAATACTGCTTACTGTGTGATATTACACCTTTAACACACACGCCGTTATAGGACCCACCTACTACGGACGAATGAATGATTAAACAAGTAACTTTATGAATAATGAATGAAAGATAAAGTTTGTTTTGTTTAACGACACCATTACAGCAATTTGATTTATTAATCATCGGCTATTGGATGTCAAACATTTGGTAATTTTGACATGTAGTCTTGTAGAGGAAACCCGCCACATTTTTCCATTAGTAGCAAAGGATCTTTTATATGAATCATCCCACATACAGGATAGCATATACCACGACCTGTGATATGTCAGTCGTGGCGCACTGGCTGGAACGAGAAATAGCCCAATGGGCCCACCGACGGGGATCGACCCCACACTGACCGCGCATCAAGTTCCACTGGGCTACGTCCTGCCATTAATAGTGAATATCAAGCATCAAGCGAGCGCTTTACCCCTGGGCTACGTCCTGCCATTAATAGTGAATATCAAGCATCAAGCGAGCGCTTTACCCCTGGGCTACGTCCTGCCCTTAATAGTGAATATCAAGCATCAAGCGAGCGCTTTACCCGTGGGCTACGTCCTGCCATTAATAGTGAATATCAAGCATCAAGCGAGCGCTTTACCCCTGGGCTACGTCCTGCCCTTAATAGTGAATATCAAGCATCAAGCGAGCGCTTTACCCCTGGGCTACGTCCTGCCATTAATAGTGAATATCAAGCATCAAGCGAGCGCTTTACCCCTGGGCTACGTCCTGCCCTTAATAGTGAATATCAAGCATCAAGCGAGCGCTTTACCCCTGGGCTACGTCCTGCCATTAATAGTGAATATCAAGCATCAAGCGAGCGCTTTTACCCCTGGGCTACGTCCTGCCATTAATAGTGAATATCAAGCATCAAGCGAGCGCTTTACCCCTGGGCTACGTCCTGCCCTTAATAGTGAATATCAAGCATCAAGCGAGCGCTTTACCCCTGGGCTACGTCCTGCCATTAATAGTTAATATCAAGCATCAAGCGAGCGCTTTACCCGTGGGCTACGTCCTGCCATTAATAGTGAATATCAAGCATCAAGCGAGCGCTTTACCCGTGGGCTACGTCCTGCCATTAATAGTGAATAGCAAGCATCAAGCGGGCGCTTTACCCGTGGGCTACGTCCTGCCATTAATAGTGAATATCAAGCATCAAGCGAGCGCTTTACCCCTGGGCTACGTCCTGCCATTAATAGTGAATATCAAGCATCAAGCGAGCGCTTTACCCCTGGGCTACGTCCTGCCCTTAATAGTGAATAGCAAGCATCAAGCGAGCGCTTTACCCCTGGGCTACGTCCTGCCATTAATAGTGAATAGCAAGCATCAAGCGAGCGCTTTACCCCTGGGCTACGTCCTGCCCTTAATAGTGAATATCAAGCATCAAGCGAGCGCTTTACCCCTGGGCTACGTCCTGCCCTTAATAGTGAATATCAAGCATCTAGCGAGCGCTTTACCCCTGGGCTACGTCCTGCCCTTAATAGTGAATATCAAGCATCTAGCGAGCGCTTTACCCCTGGGCTACGTCCTGCCCTTAATAGTGAATATCAAGCATCAAGCGAGTGCTTTACCCGTGGGCTACGTCCTGCCATTAATAGTGAATAGCAAGCATCAAGCGAGTGCTTTACCCCTGGGCTACGTCCTGCCCTTAATAGTGAATATCAAGCATCTAGCGAGCGCTTTACCCCTGGGCTACGTCCTGCCCTTAATAGTGAATAGCAAGCATCAAGCGAGCGCTTTACCCCTGGGCTACGTCCTGCCATTAATAGTGAATAGCAAGCATCAAGCGAGCGCTTTACCCCTGGGCTACGTCCTGCCCTTAATAGTGAATATCAAGCATCAAGCGAGTGCTTTACCCGTGGGCTACGTCCTGCCATTAATAGTGAATATCAAGCATCAAGCGAGCGCTTTACCCCTGGGCTACGTCCTGCCCTTAATAGTGAATATCAAGCATCAAGCGAGTGCTTTACCCGTGGGCTACGTCCTGCCATTAATAGTGAATATCAAGCATCAAGCGAGCGCTTTACCCCTGGGCTACGTCCTGCCATTAATAGTGAATATCAAGCATCAAGCGAGCGCTTTAGCACTGGGCTACGTCCTGCCCATTTTCGATGTAGAAAAAGGAAACGAAGAAACCTGCTATCGCCACATACTTCTAACGATAAAGTACGAAGGGATATTCTATATGCACGTTCCTATGGGATAGCACATACCGCAGTCTTTGATGAGAATGTACGAACGAATATAAGAATGAATGAAATAATATATGACTGAATGAATAAATGAACAAATGAATAAACGAATCAATGAATGAATAACGAATGAATGAATGAATGAATGAATGAATGAATGAACGAATGAATTAATTAATGAATAAACGAACAAATTAATGAATATTTAATAACATTCCAACACAAAAATATTTCGGCATACAACGATATATCTAAGTTAAGCTAACTGCGTCATCAAGACACGATCATCCAGTCCACACGTATTAACATCGACCCTACGTTGAGCACGCACATACACGAGATTTTCATTTCAACTTATTTTCGTGCTTATATCCAGTTAAGGTTGAAGCGCGCTGTTCTTGGCACACACCTCAGCTGTCTGGGCTGTCTGTCCAGGACAATGTGTTAGCTGTTAATTGTTAGTAGTTAGTAGTGGGTAGAAGCCGGTACCGTGTTGCGAACACTGTACCTACCAGCCTTATGTCCGATGGCTTAACAACAATGCCAGCGGAGCCGGTACGAGATTCTCCGCAGAGATTTTCCCCAGGCAAATGAACGAGGTTAAAAGCCAGTTTTAATGCATTAAGTTTTGTTTACATTTTCAGTGCTGGTGGCACGTGGTGACCCTGACATCGAGAACGTCGACATACACCAGCGATCACGACGAGCCACCCCCCAGTCAGTCAATGACCGCCCTTCCTGCAAACCAGGAGCGGTACGTGGTTCAGTTAGTTTTATAGTTATCATATTTTCTAATTGTAAAACAGTTACACATACATGTATATAACCTTTGCATAGGGGTGGTATTAGTGATGTTCCATTGATCGATTATAATCGAAAATTGATCGGATTGTCTCTTACGATGTGATGATCGATTATAACAATCCATAATCGATTGTGTGGGAAAATGTCAACTGTAACTGTTCCTCCAGTTTAAATAATAACATTGATGTAAATGTATAGTGGTTTGGGTTTGTTTTCATGTGTACATAAAGAACAATTATATTAAATAGTTATTAAAGGTAAAATTGGTCATTTGCAGTATGAACACGACAATAGGTGCATTATAATTCTTATGGCCATATATTTGTAACCGATTTTGTAATCGAAAGTTGATCAGTTGGTGCCAACCGATTATAACCGATGATCGATGATGAAATGCAAACCTATTCCCATCACTAGGTGGCATGCAGCCAGGAGGTAAAGCGGTCGGCTGATGCGCTATCGGTCTAGGATCGATCCTTGTTGGTGGGTCCATTGGGCTATTTCTAGTTCTAGCCAGAGATCCACAACTGGTCTAACAAAGGGCATGATATGTACTATCCTATCTGTGAAATGCTTTATAAAAAGATCCTTTGCTGCTAATCGAAAAAGAGTAGTACATTGTGTGACGGCAGCGGGTTTCTTCAGTAATTATCTATGTGTTTTTTTTAGCCATATGTTCGACGCCATATAACGGTAATTAAAAATGTTTTGTGTCGTTAAATAAAACATATCGTTCTTTCTTTTTCTTTGATATACCTTTTCCAAGATAAAACAGTTAATATATAATTATTTAGCATGTTTGAAATAGTAATAATATAATTATTTAACGTATTTGTAATAATAATAATATAATTATATATATATATATATATATATATATATATATATATATATATATATATATACACACATATATATACTACTCAAAAGAATTTAAGGGTCAGACGATATTTTCGACATTATTTTCTGAATGTCAATTATATTAGCTAGACCATAATGTCACGCATGGTATTGTTCCATTTTGACGAAAGTGGGTCTAAGCAACCCATAAATAATTAAAATCCACTGTCATTGACACTGTCGACTAGTTCTAATGGCGAAAACATGCTTACATTTGCACGTAAATTAGGGCGAAAGCGAAAGGTCTGCTAAGTGCCCATAACTTGCTTTTTCACAAAGCGCTTCATTTGCACGCTTTGCATGTGTATTCCATGTTCCCAATGCTTAATTTCCGTATAATTGGAGCTTGCGTTCATGTACGGTGCACACTCCAAATTCGACAATGGTACGACGTCAACTGACTATCGAAGATCGAGGAAGGGCTATTGCTTGGCTTCAGGATGGCAATACGCAAAGAAATGTTGCTCTGAGACTTGGTGTTAGTCAGAGTGTCGTTGGCCGACTGTGGCAACGGTACCAAGCAACGAATTCTGTTCGAAATCGTCCACGTTCGGGAAGACCCCGAAGCACTACAAATAGAGAGGACCACTACATCACCAATATGGCTCTACGTCAACGCACAACCACTGCACGCCGATTACGTGACAATCTGCGGACTGCGAATGGAACTCGAGTGTCTGATCAAACCATACGCAATCGTCTGAGAGCCAATAATCTACGCTGCCGTCGCCAGGCTGTTCGACCACCACTCCTACCACGTCACAGAACGGCCAGACGTCACTGGTGCACGCTTCATCTGCGGTGGCAATGTGTTCAGTGGGGTCGAGTGATGTTCACTGATGAGTCCAGGTTTAGTCTCCAGTTCAACGACGGTCGGGTTCGTGTCTACAGACGTCCTGGGGAGCGCTTCGCTGACGTTAACGTTAGACAACGTCACCGGTTCGGTGGTGGCAGCGTCATGGTGTGGGGCTGCATCTCTATCCACCACAGGACCCCCCTCTATGTGGTGGATGGCAATCTGAATGGAATCCGCTATCTGAATGAAATTATCCGGCCGTTGGTTCTCCCAGGCCTTCAGCAGACTGGCGGCGGGGCAGTTCTGCAGGATGACAATGCCAGACCCCACCGCGCCAGGGTGGTAACGGACTTTCTCAGACAACAAGGTATCGCCAGGATGGATTGGCCAGCATATTCGCCTGACTTGGCCCCAATAGAGCACGCCTGGGACGAATTAGGCAGGAGAGTTCGGGATAACCATGCCCCTCCGGCCAACCTTCATGATCTGGGTCAACTTCTTATGGCAGAGTGGCAGGCCATTCCCCAAGAGTTCTTCAGACGTCTGATCAACAGCATGAGGCAACGATGTGTCGAGTGTATTCGCGCCAGGGGTGGATTCACACACTATTAAACGAATGTTCTAATGTGTAAAATCCATGTTTGACAACCTTCAACTTTGACAGCATGTCATGTGACTTTCTTGTATACAGTGACGTTTATTTGTGTTTTTTTGTAAATATGGAACAATAAATTAAATTTTTGGTGTAGTTTACATCATCAATCTAATACACTCTGAAACTTATTTGGTTATAAATGTTTGACCCTTAAATTCTTTTGAGTAGTAATATACATATATATACATATAATATAATATAATTATTTAACAGGTTTGTAATAGTAATAATATAATCAATTAACGTATTTGTAATAGTAATAATATAATTATTTAAACATGTTTAAAATAGTAATGATAATAATGATACTAATTTAACACATTGCAGCCGGTCCCGCCATCCCGGGTGGATACGACTGCGCGACTGAGCGCTCTCCGCGGTCGGTTTAGTGGAATCCACGCCTACATCGTCCCGTCGGAAGATGCTCACCAGGTAACCGGCT
>NC_054702.1:10116647-10134147 GCF_016097555.1 Gigantopelta aegis | reverse complement strand
AGGATGTAGCTCAGTGGTAGATATATCTGGGTTTACTAGTATATAGCATATTAACCTGTAGTATATGAAGCAGGATGTAGCTCAGTGGTAGATATATCTGGGTTTACTGGATGGGTGGGTAATATATAACATATTAACCTGTAGTATATGAAGCAGGATGTAGCTCAGTGGTAGACATATCTGGGTTTACTGGATGAGCGGGTAATATATATCATATTAACCTGTATTATATGAAGCAGGATGTAGCTCAGTGGTAGATATATCTGGGTTTACTGGATGGGCGGGTAATATATAACATATTAACCTGTAGTATATGAAGCAGGATGTAGCTCAGTGGTAGACATATCTGGGTTTACTGGATGAGCGGGTAATATATAACATATTAACCTGTAGTATACGAAGCAGGATGTAGGTCAATGGTAGTCATATCCGGGTTTACAAGATGAGCAGGTAATATATAACACATAATTCTGTAGTATATGAAGCAGGATGTAGTTCAATGGTAGACAATACATATCTGGGTTTACTGGATGAGCGGTAATATATAACATATAATTCTGTAGTATATGAAGCAGAATGTAGCTCAATGGTAGACATATCCGGGTTTACTGGATGAGTGGTAATATATAACATATTAATCTGTAGTATAAGGAAAGAAATGTTTTATTTATTTAATGACGCACTCAGCACATTTTATTTACGGTTATATGGCTTCGGACATATGGTTAAAGACCACACAGATATTGAGAGCGGAAACCCGTTGTTGCCACTTCATGGGCTACTCTTTTTGATTAGCAGCAAGGGATATTTTATATGCACCATCCCACAAACATTATAACACATACCACAGCCTTTGATATACCAGTCGTGGTGCACTGGCTGGAGCGAGAAATAGCCCAATGGGCCCACCGACGGGGATCGATCGCAGACCGACCGCGCATCAAGCGAACGCTTTACCACTTGGCTACGTCAAGTGGTTTAACGTGCACATTGAGAGCAAGCTGTTTTAGCGCACACCTGCCATGGTTGGGGTGGGTGGAGGAAGGCCGCCCGCATTCACAGATGGAAGAGAGCACCAGCAGCCCGACCGGGGTCGGTAACAGGCGGAGGTCCTGACTACTGCCATTCAGAATATTAACTATAGTAAAAGCAGTGCATTTATCCAGTCTTTGAAAATAAATATTTTATTTTATATTAATTATATCCAAAATATCGTAACTTTTGGCTGAGATATTTTACTGACTAGTCATGAAGTAATGGAAATACGTTTCCTTCCGTAGAGTTAATACAAAATAAGACATGATCGGGGCACTTTAACGTAGTAATTATCGTGAAATCCTTTATTTTCGTGGGCTTACATTTTCGTGGTTTTGCTCAAAAACTCATTTTGTTTGGTACAAAATTCGTGTTATGTGTGTACATGTATTAAGGGACATACCCTAGTTTTTAAACACTAAGGCATATTTTTTACTATTAAAGCCGTTTTTGATAACTGAAATCATACTTTACTTTGATTTTATTGTTTAGATTATCCATTTCCGTACATTCGAAGTATTTTTGGTTATCCTGGTGTTTTTAATATAACAAAATGCATTTCTCATATTTTTAAAAACGCATGTGCGTCTGAGAAGTAACAGTTATGGAATAGAATTTTAATCTATTTTTATAGGGTATTTCACCATTTCAAAGTCACAGTCTCAAGTTTCACTCAATTGTAGCTTTATCCAAATATGTTAAAAGTTTGTAGACTAACTAAACTTAGTGTTAATTTTCACGGGTTAAAACTAGGGTTTATAGTTTCCAAACACCCGCAATTAAGAAAATGTCCACGGTAAAACACATGCCGTGGGAAACAAGTGTAATATAGTCCATAGCAAAAACACTCCACGGCATTGCCAATTGCCGTGGGCAATTGCAGAGGTTGCTTGGTTGTGTTCTTAAATTCTTTGACTGCACTAGTTCACGAATCACACGAACATTAAACCACCTGACCACGAAAGAATGTTATTGCACAATGTGACACAATGGCGTAGCCAGGATTTTTTTTTTTGGGGGGGGGGGGGGTGAGGGGGCAAACTATGTATGCATGTATATATCATTTTATAAAATTTAATAATTTAAAAAAACTTGATTGGGTGGCTGGCTGAGGCATGGCCCCCGTGGTCTCCCATCGCTACGCCACTGATGTGTCAATACATGTTTAACTGGTGAAGTTTACATTGTGTCTAGGCACGGCTGTTATTCTCGGGAACAAGGCGGCTCTATGGACGGACGGACGTTACTTTCTGGAGGCAGAGAGTCAGCTCGACTGTAACTGGATTCTAATGAAATCAGGTCAGACGCAGAATTTGCTGTCATTGTTGTCATCAAATACATTTTCTTGTGTATAGTAACAGTTTCTATATATTTTCAACGTTTTTCGAATCGTTCTAATGTTTTTCATAGCTCATACTTCATTTTATGTGTACTTTGTTTATCTCTAAGTTGAGAAGGATTAACAACTCAACAAGCAATGGTCGATTAGGCCACATAAATGACATATAATAAAACTAAGACAAAATCAATAGATATAACAATTTAGATACAATTTAGATACACAACAATGCAGACATGATTGCTGCGAATATTATTCCTGGCAAAGTTCCAATGAGTAACTGTGCCCAAAACTGTCAGAAAAGTAAATTCCTTCCAATATTTTGGGACTGAATGCGCCATATGCATTGAGCATGTCCTATGGTCAATGCCATTTTATTTCCTTCTAAAATGATCTATTAGTCAAAAAAAAATCTTGACAGTCTCTTTAATTTATATGTGCTAAAATAAGTTTGTTTTTTAAAATTATATATATATTATATTACTAAAGTATTAACAGATATGTTCTAATTTCCGTTTAATGACACACACACACACACACACACACACACACACACACACACACGCACACACACACACACGCGCACACACACGTACCCCCTCATACACATACCCCCACACACAGACACGCACATACACACATACACACACGCACGTGCGCGCATAATATATCCAGTATAATATGCTCAGTGACTTAATCCATTAATCAACTAAGTATAGATAAAAATAAACAGACATTCGTTTACTAATATGTTCTGTGTGGCCGTGTTTGCTGCACAGCAGTTAGTTATTACCTTTAAATTGTGTTCGGTTCGTTGTATACGCACTAATTTACACTGAAATTCAATATTTGGTTCTTTTAAAAAGTTATTTCGTTATACACAGTTCGTTCTATACATCAACATTTATTGATAATATATAGGGTTAAAAACCGGAATTTACGACTAATTCGGTCTATGCAGTAGGTTGTTCTACACCTACTGCACCTTTTGTATTATGAACATTTTGTGATGTTTAGTTTGACATAGTTCACAAGAACGGTCTTAACTGTTCCTTTTTTCCCCTCAGGTGTGACGGGAGTTCCCTCCGTGACGGAATGGCTGACGTCAGAGTTGAAAAATACGCTCAATGCCAGAGTAGGAGCTAGCCCGTTCTTCATGAGTAACTGTAAGTGCTGACGTCTCACGCACTGTTCGTCAGTAACTAAGTTCTGACATCACATTAGTAACTGTTATAATGACATCACACCCGTTCTTCAACATAATATACACACATATATACACACATTATATATCATTCATTCATACACATTATATACATCCATCCATCCATCCATCCATCTATCCATACTATACTACTTTATTATACACAGTACTCCACTGTATTTCGCTGTTCTCTACTATATTGTATGATAACTCAGTATATAGAGTGGCTAATTACAATTTTGTCATTTATATTGCTTGTATTTATATGCTGCATTTTATTATGTTGTAATGAGGTGAGACTTTAATAAACTATCTGTATGTCTGTCTGTCTGTCTGGTTTACTGCAATATCATATGTTGCGGTATACAACATTGTACAGAGCGGTATGATGTGAACAGTATATGACTGCCTTCTCTTATTTTCTGTAGCTAAATGGAAAACAACCAGTGATCAACTGTCCGAAGGTGGAGTCACTCTGGTAGAGAAAAATCCCGACCTTGTCGATGATATTTGGACGTCTGGCCGCCCACCGGCCCCCAGCTCCCCCATAAATGCACTGCCCATCAACTATGCCGGTATGTAACACCAATAGATGATGATAATGTTCTAAACTTTGAGAAAAGAAACACAAACATACAAATAATGTATACAAAACTAGAAACTCTCAGAAATAAGTCAAATACCTATACGGCCGATACTTCGACAACAAAAGAATAATAAAACACACCAACATTAAAAAGCAAGCCCCCCCCACACAAACCCCCCCCCCCAAAAAAAAAAAACGCACTCAAAATCATAGCCTCATAAAACCCCCACAAAACAAAACAAAACAAAAATCTCACAAAACAAAACACTAACAAACCAAATAAAACAACAAGATAGATTGACAAATTTTGTTTACCCCCCCCCAAAAACAACAACAACAAACAAACAAAATAACACACACACACACACACACACACACACACACACACACACACACATACACACACACACAACCCAGCAAACGAGACAAACTACAACAACATCAAGAAGAAAAACAACAACATTGACATGAAATCATCAATAACATTAACATGAGAAATTAGGTGTTGGATAACGTTTTATATATATACATTATATGCGATAAAATATATTTTCAACAAAACAAGAAAAACACCATTAGCACCGCCTTCTACAATAACATACAAACAACAACGACAAGAAAACAACACCAACAACAATACCAGCAGCAACTCCAATAACAATCAATGACAACAAGAAACATATCGACAACAACATCAGCACTCTCCATATATGTTTCTTTTCTGTGGAGAAATATTATTTAGAGTGTTAAAAAACCCAACAATATATAAGGAATAAAGTTTCGTAATATTGAATATTTATTTACTCAATTTGGTGTCGAAACGTGATGCTACTATAAATACTTTAACAGTTTAGATTGTTAGAATGACAGTTTAATCTATTGGGAATTAAGTTTGATATTGAGTTAGAACATATGGTTAAAATTAATTATACCAACTGATATACTGAATGCTTCTGAGTAGAACTTTAACATAAAAAAGAACACATTTTAGGTGAACCTAAATTAAAATAAAGATGCTATTTTTTTGACGTTTAGGAAAATCCTGGCAGGACAAGATCACAGAACTGCGAGCAGATATGACGTCAAAGGGGGCGTATGCTTTTGTCGTCACCAACCTCGACGAAACTGCCTGTACGTATTGTGATATAGAAAATACTACACGAGTGGCCGTTAGATACCGTTTGTAAGATAAATGGTATCTAACGAATGTAGTATTCTATTTTGTACATATCTTCAGAATTTAAAAATAAATAAAATTTAAACACATTTTCCAACTAAAACCTAATGTATGGGTCACAGATAAGTTAATTACAGGTTAACGTGTGCGTCACATCTAGTGATCGATTTCGACCGTGATTTTTCATTGGATGGTATGGCATTGGTGACCTGGTCATCACCTAGGTACAGCCAGTCGTATGTCTGTAAAATGATATCGCACGTATTTGTCTTAACAAACGGGCGTGTAAGAATATATTACAGATGGTCGTTATCACGTTATAACCGTTTAGTTTAATTTACTATTTAATAAATGGCATTCGCATAGGCAGAAATTTATATTGGAGAGTGGGGCAGGCACCAACATTGCGGTCGGTTTAGGATGGATCCCTGTCGATGGTCCCATTGAACTATTTATCGTTCAAGCCAGTGCATTACGACTGGTCTATTAAGGACCGTGGTATGTTCTATCCTGTCTGTGGGTATTGTGCATTTAAATATCCCTTACTAGTGATCGAAAACTATAGCAGGTTTCCTCTCTAAGACTATATATAAAAATCACCAAATGTTTGACATACAATAGCCGATGATTAATACATCACTGTGTTCTAGTGGTGTCGTTAAACAAAAACAAACTTTAAACATTGATTCATTAATCATCGGCTATAGTCGTCAGAGAAAGTCAGCTACATTTCTTTTCATTTGTGTGTGTGTGTGTGTGTTTATGTGTATGTGTGTATGTGCGTGTGTCTGTGTATATATGTGTATGTGCGTGTGTCTGTGTGTATATGAGCACGTGTGTATCTGTATGTACATGTCTGTCTGTCGGTCTGTCTGTCTGTCTGTCTGTCTCTCTCTCTCTCTCTCTCTCTCTCTCTCTCTCTCTCTCTCTCTCTCTGTGTGTGTGTGTGTGTGTGTGTGTGTGTGTATGTCTGTGTGTACACTTTTTACTATACTAATATTTAGTTCTTGTGAACCTGCTTTCAGGGCTGTTCAACCTACGAGCGAGTGATATCGAGTTCAATCCTTTCTTCATATCGTATGCCATCGTGGAACACAACAAAACACGGTAAGGACGATCACGCTACTCGCTCACTCGGCTGTAGTCATCAGAGGAAACGTAGTTCGCAATCTAATTAAAATTAGCTCCACTATTACATGTGGATCTAACAGCAGCCAGTTGGAGCTCATGTCCACCAATCAAAACCTTACTTGCAGAATCATGCCAATGATTTGACAATAATTTGAAAACATTCCGAATTATCCTGAGGGTATATGACATGTTTCATGTGAATTACGAATGCCTTCTTTAGACCAGTAGAACTAATTTTAATCAGACTGCGTAGTCTCCAATGTCGAAGTAACTTTCGTCTGTAAATAATAATTTAAATATTGACCAATCACACTTTGCCTTTTATAACGTTATTTGGGAGCATACAAATTCTAAAAATATCGGGCGAGTCTATTTTAATGGCCGTAGTACAGCGAACCATATCAATACGTACGGGATGGGTTATCAGTCCTCAATTTTACATTACAAATTATTTATTTATTAAAAAAACTAAAAACTAAATCAGTCTTCAGTTTTACATTACAAATTATTTAAGGCATTCGTAATTCACACGAAACATGTCGTATACCCTCACGATAATTCGGAATGTTTTCAAATTATTTTTTAATCACTGGAATGATTCTGCAAGTAAGGTTTTGATTGGTGGACATGAGCTCCAACTGGCTGCTGTTAGATCCACATGTAATAGTGGAGCTAATTTTAATTAGATTGCGTAGTTCGACGACTAAACCACAGTTCTTATTACTTGTAACAATACAACTCTTATTACTTGTAACAGTACAACTCTTGTTACTTGTAACAATACAACTCTTATTACTTGTAACAGTACAACTCTTATTACTTGTAGCAGTACAACTCTTGTTACTTGTAGCAGTACAACTCTTGTTACTTGTAACAGTACAACTCTTGTTACTTGTAACAGTACAACTCTTGTTACTTGTAGCAGTACAACTCTTGTTACTTGTAGCAGTACAACTCTTGTTACTTGTAGCAGTACAACTCTTATTACTTGTAACAGTACAACTCTTATTACTTATAACAGTACAACTCAATTAGTTTGAAGTGTACATATTTCATTTTCTTTTGACTTTAATATGCTCCATCTTCCATAATGATGCGTGAAATAGATGTCAAACACGTGTAAACGTATGCCCGGTTTAACTGTTAGTCACAGACATAACGTTGTTGTGTGAACTAGATGTCAAACACGTGTAAACGTATGCCCGGTTTAACTGTTAGTCACAGACATAACGTTGTTTTGTGAAATAGGTGTCAAACACGTGTAAACGTATGCCCGGTTTAACTGTTAGTCACAGACATAACGTTGTTTTGTGAACTAGATGTCAAACACGTGTAAACGTATGCCCGGTTTAACTGTTAGTCACAGACATAACGTTGTTGTGTGAACTAGATGTCAAACACGTGTAAACGTATGCCCGGTTTAACTGTTAGTCACAGACATAACGTTGTTGTGTGAACTAGATGTCAAACACGTGTAAACGTATGCCCGGTTTAACTGTTAGTCACAGACATAACGTTGTTGTGTGAACTAGGTGTCAAACACGTGTAAACGTATGCCCGGTTTAACTGTTAGTCACAGACATAACGTTGTTTTGTGAAATAGGTGTCAAACACGTGTAAACGTATGCCCGGTTTAACTGTTAGTCACAGACATAACGTTGTTTTGTGAACTAGATGTCAAACACGTGTAAACGTTGCCCGGTTTAACTGTTAGTCACAGACATAACGTTGTTTTGTGAAATAGGTGTCAAACACGTGTAAACGTATGCCCGGTTTAACTGTTAGTCACAGACATAACGTTGTTTTGTGAACTAGATGTCAAACACGTGTAAACGTATGCCCGGTTTAACTGTTAGTCACAGACATAACGTTGTTTTGTGAAATAGGCCCCAGGCCAGGTTGAGTGTATCGTTAAATAAAACATTTCTTCTTTCTTCCAGTTGACATTATAATGAATTATAGGGACTGCCCCGAGTTTGTTGCCATTATAAGATGTTTCAGATAACAACACCTTTTAAAGGACTACAGTTACACTTTAAATAAACGTTTCTTGTTTCTATATCAGGGCCGTAGCTAGCGGGGGTGGCGGGGGGGGGGGGAGTAGGGCCGTTGCCCCCCCCGAAAAATATAGAAACTTAAAGAAAATTCTCTTCTTAAGACTATTAACTACTAAATTTCGTTTGTAGGTTATATCTGTTAAACCACGCTGCCAAGTTAATTCAAGAACCCACTGACTCCAAGACGACGGTCAAGCTGTTCGGACACCTTAATACCAACATGAACGGGGCGTGCACGGGCAAAGTGGGGCAATGTGTTGAGGTCAGTTTGAATAAACATTACTTTGTACTCAGTTCAGAGACCGCGGAGCATATACGTACGGGCTCCCATTTTTGTAGGGGTGTAGGCTGATTTTTGCTCAAAATAAACGAAAATGCCCGAATCTGAATAACAACATTTATTCATATTAGCATTATTGCCAAACAGCTATATAGCTATATTGCAAACGAATCACTACGCATTTTTACATGGATTTCAATTAATATTGTGGGCAAAATTATAGTAATACATGGTGAAAAGGATATGCTCATTTTGCCCGAATACCTCTATCTTTTTTGCCCGAATTTGCTTCGGACCTGGGAAAGGGAGTAGTTGCCCCTCCTTCTCCCTGTTTCGAATGCTTATGCCGCGAAGTGTATTTGAAAAGGGGGAGGGGGAACTGTGAGTTTTATGAGATGCCTGGAGAAGGAAAATACATGCATTTGAGGACCCAAACCTGTTGGTGAAGATGGGGCATGCTCCCCTGAGAATGTTTTGGTCCAGCCAGTGCACCACGACTGGCATATCAAAAGCTGTGGTATGTGATATCCTTTTTGTGGGGTGGTGCATATAAAAGACCCTTTACTACTAATGGTAAAATGTAGCGGGTTTTCCTCTCTAAGACTATATGTATATGTTGAAATTACCAAATGTTTGACATCCAATAGCCGATGATTAATAAATCAATGTGCTCTAGAGGTGTCATTAAACAAAACAAACTTTAATTGAGAATGTTTTTGGATTCCAGTTGTTACAATACGGCATTTCTAGCCTTTGAGTTGAGAGCGCAGAAACAGAGACTCTGAAAGTTACACGACTCTCTCTGTTTGTCTTTGTCTCTTTGTTTCTCACTCCCTGTTTCTCTCCATGTCTGCAAGTTTATCTTTCTGTCTTGTTTCTTTCTTTCTTTCTCTGTCTGTCACTTATTTAAAATGGAACTGGATCCAGCTCGGTCGGTAGAACGTCTGCCTGAGGTAGTTGGCTGGAAGGATCGAATTCCCCTCGGTGGACCAATTCTCTCATTGTTTTTGTTTTCACCCCAACCAGTGCCACACAACTGGTATATCAAAGGCCGTGGTTTATACTGTCCTGTTTCCCTTGCTGCTAAAATTGTAGCGGGTTTCCTCTGAAGTCTGTGTCACAATTACCGTATGTCTGACATACAAAAGTCCATGATTAATTAATCAATGTGCTTTAGTGGTGTCTTTAAACAAAACACACTTTCTCATCGAAAATGTTTGTTGTTGAAATAGTTACCTTTAGGTACAGTTCCATTCAGTACAACTGTCAAGACTTTCCCTCTGTTGAAGCATTGCTGTGTATCACTTTGATGTTATGTAACTGGTAGAAGTATCAGTCCTAGGACGATGCATCTTCCGGAGGTGGCAGTCCTCCTAAACACGCAACATCTGACACAGACAGTGATTTGATAATTTAGAAAGTCTCACTAAGGCTGTCGCAAGCGGGTCAAACCTTCCTTTGGATTCTGTTTTGTGCAAAGAGCAGGGCAGGGTTTGTAGTAATCTTTAGATATTGTGCCGAGGATGGACATGCCTGAACGTTCAATAAACAGGGATACATATTGTCTCCTTCCTTAATTGTACCTCTCTAGTCTGTACAAACCGTTCCAGTTTAAAGAATATTATTCTGTCAGTATTATCACCGTGCCTCTCTAGTCTGTACAAACTGTTCCAGGTTAAATACTATTCTTCTGTCAGTATTATCAACGTACCTCTCTAGTCTGTACAAACTGTTCCAGGTTAAATACTATTCTTCTGTCAGTATTATCAACGTACCTCTCTAGTCATTACACACTGTTCCAGGTTAAAGAATATTATTCTGTCAGTATTATCACCGTGCCTCTCTAGTCTGTACAAACTGTTCCAGGTTAAATACTATTCTTCTGTCAGTATTATCACCGTGCCTCTCTAATCTGTACAAACTGTTCCTGGTTAAATACTATTCTTCTGTCAGTATTATCAACGTACCTCTCTAGTCTGTACAAACTGTTCCTGGTTAAATACTATTCTTCTTTCAGTATTATCACCGTGCCTCTCTAATCTGTACAAACTGTTCCAGGTTAAATACTATTCTTCTGTCAGTATTATCAACGTACCTCTCTAGTCATTACAAACTGTTCCAGGTTAAAGAATATTATTCTGTCAGTATTATCACCGTGCCTCTCTAGTCTGTACAAACTGTTCCAGGTTAAATACTATTCTTCTGTCAGTATTATCACCGTGCCTCTCTAATCTGTACAAACTGTTCCTGGTTAAATACTATTCTTCTGTCAGTATTATCAACGTACCTCTCTAGTCTGTACAAACTGTTCCTGGTTAAATACTATTCTTCTTTCAGTATTATCACCGTGCCTCTCTAATCTGTACAAACTGTTCCAGGTTAAATACTATTCTTCTGTCAGTATTATCAACGTACCTCTCTAGTCATTACAAACTGTTCCAGGTTAAAGAATATTATTCTGTCAGTATTATCACCGTGCCTCTCTAGTCTGTACAAACTGTTCCAGGTTAAATACTATTCTTCTGTCAGTATTATCACCGTGCCTCTCTAATCTGTACAAACTGTTCCTGGTTAAATACTATTCTTCTGTCAGTATTATCAACGTACCTCTCTAGTCTGTACAAACTGTTCCTGGTTAAATACTATTCTTCTTTCAGTATTATCACCGTGCCTCTCTAATCTGTACAAACTGTTCCAGGTTAAATACTATTCTTCTGTCAGTATTATCAACGTACCTCTCTAGTCATTACAAACTGTTCCAGGTTAAAGAATATTATTCTGTCAGTATTATCACCGTGCCTCTCTAGTCTGTACAAACTGTTCCAGGTTAAATACTATTCTTCTGTCAGTATTATCAACGTACCTCTCTAGTCATTACAAACTGTTCCAGGTTAAAGAATATTCCTCTGACAATATTATCAACGACATCATGGCTCTGACAGCAAACAAGATCTGGATAAGTCTTCTGTGCAACCAGGCTATTTTTAACAGCATTCCACAGGTCAGTATTTGCATGATCTAACATTCAAATCATAGAACTTTTCACCCATAGAAATTACATGCGTGTGTCGTCATTTAAGATTGTGTCTGGACTTTAAAAGTTTTATAAGCACTGGCCCAGAACACTCGTGAATACTTTTGTGAGACTATATTCACGAATACATGTGCGAAACCGTCATACTGATATGATAGTGAGAATCTGCATTCTAGAGTTTTTTGGTTCGAATCCTAGTTTTAACACATACAAATTACAATTTCCATTATTAACAACTGTAAATTCGTGAATCAAAGATGTGAATTAATGAAAAGCTATTAAAAATAAGAACACGGGTGACATGACAATAATGAATAACCGTATTTATCAAAATATGTCATATTCATAAATATACAGGTAATATGACATTCACAAATACGTGCATGGCACAACATTTAGGTGTACACCGAATTCTTGCTCAACTAACAACGAACAACGAACAACTAATCATTAAAGCACTGTATGGGCAGACAGCCTGTATAGCTGACGTGCCCAAAATAGCGTGCTTAAACACAGTATTTATTGTTGTATAAAAATAAAGATAAAATGAAGTGTTTGAAACTAAACTGGCGAGGCAGCACGTAGCCTTGTGTTCGTCTGATGCGCGGTCGGTCTTGGATCGATCCCCGTCAGTCGGCCCATTGCACCACGACTGGTATTTTAAAGGTCATGTGCCATCCTGTCTGTGGGATGGTGCATATAAAAGATACCTTGCTACTAATAGAACAATGTAGCGGGTTTCCTCTTTAAGACTGTATGTCAAAATTACAAAATGTTTGACATCCAATAGCCAATTATTAATAAATCAAGTGCTCTAGTGGTGTCGTTAAAAAAAATTGTGAAATATTTGTGTCCACAGGCCCAGCGGATACAGGCTAAGTCAACCGTAGCTCTAGCCAAATCCAAGAAGAATCCTATCGAACGCCAAGGAATGAAAAAGGCTTATGTAAGTACTGAGGGGCTTTTTTTAGGATTATTATTTTTTTATTATGATTTTGAAGGGTAATAAATGTGTCAAAATTATGTATTAATGTTTTTATTACTCGTAATGAATCAGAAAATGTGTCTTAAGGCACACGATACGAATTATGCCTCGTAAGAGAATAGGCGATTGTGACAAGACATTATGATTTCATCGGTTGCTGTGCGATCGGCTAGTCTCGTACAAGGCACTCTATCGTGTGATGTCACCTTTATATGCTATCAGTAAGACCGAGGATTATCATTCATTTGTGTTGTTTACACCAGTACAGGGGTCAATGTTTCAGAATCTTAGGTAACCCGAAGTCGGGGTAGATCACATATTTGTTTTACCTAGATAACCGATTGTTCGGTTACGTGAATTACATTTGTATAACCGATGAGTTACCTAACCCTAACATACTTCTGCTATGTTTCTGTATTACAAAATATATTTTAAACAAACTCATTTTGCCATAAAATAGTATTTTTGTATTTGAATTTTGAAATATGAGAATAAAATTCCGATGATCCAAAGTTTTTAACTTTTAATGTTTTAAGACAACAATTCACCACGTAAACCGCTGAGGGTTCGCGTGAACGTAAAGTTACGTAACCGACACGCGAACAGATTGACGGTACACACGAAATATTGTGCCCATTGAGACCGTTTTGAATTTATTTATGAATATCTCAGTGGTCCGCATGCGAAGGTTGCAATAAAAGATATACTGCCTGGATTAAAAGAGTTTAGGGGAGTAACATTTTGGAAGTTTTAAACAATAGTTGGAAAACGTAAGTAAAGCTGTACAGTATACTAGAGAAATATATTGTAGGTCTCCTGTCAAGGGCGGAACCATGAACTATTTTGGAGGGGCAAGATATAATCCAAACAGGGACATAAACCCACTCCTTAAAGGGGCATCCCGTGAATATATTGAAATGTAATTGTAATATAGTATTAGTATCTAATGATAGAGAAGTGCATTCGTTCATGATATTACTTATATTAATATAACAATTTAATCATTTAAGTTGTCCATACGATAAAATGCATGTTGATTTTGTCCACACAAATAATCATAATCGTATTTGTCGGCCTGCCAAAGGTATCTATTTTCTAATAAAGGACTATTACCCATAATAAAGTGACTGTAGTCCATAAGTAATCCACAATATCTGTAACCATTTAGCGGGTTTCCTTTCTAAGACTATATCTCAAAATTATCAAATGTTTGACATGCATTAGCCAATGATTAATAAATCAATGTGGTCTTGTGGTTTCGTTAAACAAAACAAACTTTTAAAAACTTTTTATCTGTGTCCATGAATAACCGTATAATTCTAAAACTTTTTATCTGTGTCCATGAATAACTGTATAATTTTAAAACATTTTTTCCTTTAAAACATAACTGTTATGTTTTTTTTTTTTTTTATCTTTCTGACCGTTAGAATCGCGATTCTGCTGCTCTTATCAAGTTTCTTCAGTTGTTGGAGAAAGAGGTAAGTTAAATTAATGGTCATTCTGTTTGTATTACTATAGATGTGTTCAGCTGATAGACCCTATGAGTTTTGCTAATTTACCTTTAATAGCTATTCAGTGTTATTTATTTTTGAAATACGTATAGAAAGAAAAGGCAAACCCTGTAAATTTAATATACAAATCATCGTCTAAAATGTTGAAAGCCTGTTTACTTTAATTTAATACTAAAGATGATTGTAAATTTGTTAAGTGTTTTACAATTCACAACGTTATGAGTTAGCACCACAGTGACGACATAATATATATATATATATATATATATATATATATATATATATATATATATATATATATATATATATATATTCAAGTTAATATTACAAAATAATTATTTTCTCAATAATATCGCGACAAATTCATTTTTAAATAGAGGTTACCAGCCTGTTTGCGCACATATGTATGGGTGTGGGTGTGCATGTGGGTGTGCGTGTGTGTATATGTATGTGTTCGTGTATATACATGTGTGAATTGTGTGTGTTCGTGTGTTCACGTGCGTATGCGTGTTTGCGTATGCGCTTGTATGTACATGTGTGTGTGTGTGTGTGTGTGTGTGTGTGCATAGTTTCTTGTAGTCCGCTGTTCTGACTGTATCAAGTACATGAGGAGCTAAACAACTGTCATCTGTTTACTCCTACCAGGTCAAAGAAGGAAAACACTGGACCGAGGTGACAGCGGCTGCTAAACTGAAGTCGTACAGACTGTGAGCAAAATATCTGTGTTTCTGTATATCTGTCTGTCTGCTTTTATATTTGTGTGTGTGTATTTTTGTTGATTATAACACCAGTGTTCCACGCCTTGCATACTTATATCAAAGGCCGTAGAATGGATATAAATAAATATATAAATGTAAATAAGTTATATAATCTTCACCACCAAAATCACCACCAAAACCACGATCACCATCACCAGCACCATCACCGCCATCATCATCATCATCATCATCATAGACACCATCATCAACACCACCTTCACTATTATCATTATAACCATCATCATCAGCACCACCATAACGATCTATAGCATCATCATCACTACCATCATCAGTTATCACCATCACCATCATAATCACCATTATCATCATCATAAGCACAGACGTGTGTTCTACCCACAGATCAGTAGAAGACAACCGAGGACTGAGTTTCTCGTCTATTTCCGCCGTGGGCAGCAACGGCGCCATCATCCACTACACGCCGAGCAACCTGACGGACAAACAGATAACAACCCGTGAGATATACCTCCTCGACTCCGGCGGACAGTACCTGTGAGTGTTTTCTCTAGTGTATATATCACTGGGGACTGTAAATATATCACTTTACATCTTAACATAAGTATCTTTGCCCAGGAACAATAGACTACTGTGATATATCAAACTTAGAGTACAGTACAAAACACTTGTACATTGTAGGTCTTTCCCTACGCCAACGATCATCTGATGTCGCGTAGGCCCGTTGATATATAATATGTACAACAATAGAAGGAAAATGTTCGATCTAACATGTACTCAAGAGTTAGAACATACTTGTTTACCCAAATTCTTTGCTATATACCATTAAAGTTTGAAAGTACTACATACCAACTGACGTGTTAATGATCTATTCTATCTTATTCATTTCACAACAGCTGTAATAAATATATATACCGGTACATGTATACGTGCGTGCTGGCTTGCATGTGTGTGTGTGTGTGTGTGTGTGTGTGTGCATGCTGACATTTGTTTGTTGCCCGGCGCAGACGAGCGTTTTTTAACGCATGCGTCTTGCGATAAAAAACGCATCCGTACGAACGCAGTAAAAACGCATCGGTTGCGACCCCATCTGCGTTGCGTTTTTTTTAGCGCTTCGTCGATTTTTCAAATATCGAACATGTTTGATTTTAGACGCACACACGCATCCGTCTCCTGCCGCATCCGTCTAAAAACGCACGTGTGCGCCTATTTGCGTCTGCGTTGCGTTCACATTTTTATATTGACCAATCATCTGTCTATTCAGTAACATGCCTTTCGAAATGGCTTCTCCAAATGACAGTTTGTGGACTCAACAACGAGAAGACATGTTGATAGAATTGTACCAAGAGAGGCCGTGTTTGTATGAAACAAACTCTCCAGAATATGCTGACAGGGCTCTTAAATCGCTTGCAATTAATGAAATTGCACTACAATTGGATATGACTGGTTTATATATTACTGTCATTAACATCATATTCATCAATATCCACATGGCCCATATACCCAACTACACCACGAATGATACATGGCTTTATACGAATGACTAACTTGTAAATGTTTCAACACAAATAATTTCCAACTGCTCATCTTTGAAACAAAGACTAGACATGTGTAATTAATGACATTTCTAAATAGATGAAATTAAAAAATATAAATTATTGCATTCATTGTACTATGCCTAATAATAATAATTAAAACAAACAACTGTGAAATAAGAAAGATTTATATCGTAATAGTATATTGTACATAAAGTTTTAAATAAAGTTTATTATGTTTTAAAATGTATTAATAAATTACATTTAATCTTTGTTATTTTTCCTAGAGTAAAGTATAAATAAATTTATTAATAAAAGAAATCGTCAGTGAATCGCAGGAACGTATCGCAGGTAGGCGCACACGAGACGCATGCGTTAAAAAACGCTCGTCTGCGCCGGGCATAAGTGTGTGTGTGTGTGTGTGTGTGTGTGTGTGTGTGTGTGTGTGTATTAGGGTATGTAAGATATATAGATATATACATGTGAACTGAATAATATTTATGTATTTTTCAAGGGATGGAACTACAGATGTAACACGGACGTTTCATTATGGCACTCCTACAGCTTACGAAAAGGTAACATATTTTATTACCTGTAGTGGAATCCAGAGACTGACTGACCAGCATTGTATGTCCATTCCCGAGTTATTTGTGCAATGCGTATGTGTGGGATTGGTTAATTTGAAGCTATTTATTATAAATAAATACATTATTATAAATAAATATATGTAAAAATAGCGAAATATAGCACTTGTAACTATGAAACTATGCAATTGCATAATAAAAAGTTAGTTTGTTTTGTTCAATGACGCCAGTAGAGCGCATTGATTCAGTAACAGTCGAAAATGTTTTACACTACCTAAGAACTAGGGTGAGTGCGAGTGCGATATATTTTA